>NC_045171.1:24937070-24942070 GCF_900700415.2 Clupea harengus | reverse complement strand
CTTTCAAGTTGTGCATTAAATGCTCCTTGGAAGTGTCCTCTCTCTCTCTCATGCGAGCGTGTTTGATGATGCCTGGTGAGGAGCACTCGGCTGCATGTGCCACTGAGGGGGCGGGGGGGGGGGGGGGGGGGGGACTCACTCCACGCCATGAGAGGCAGATGAAACCTCACCAGAGGAAGAGCCCACACACTGGGGACTCAATTACAGGTGCCGAGCACCGGGAGACTCCACTGATGCAACCCGCTGACAGAACAATGATGAGGGGCTCATTTGTGTCCACAACACATTCCAAATGTTCCCGTTTTTTCTTCTTTTTTTCTTCTTTTATTTACCTAACACTTATTTTGTTACACGTTTATTTACATTTACACATTACTTATGGCTAAGTGACCTGAACAAACCATGAAAGCACTGTCCATTTTTCCTTTTGTGTCTGTTTAAATGCAATTACATCCAATTGCAACATCTGGCTGTATTTGTAGTAGTCATTTAGATGCCTATAGCAAAGCCCGTCAAACATGTTGTGCTTCGGTTCCGTCTCCTGATACAACATTACAGTTAATTAGGCATGAGAGGTAGTCATACTGTCATTTACGTTCCACAGAACAAAGTGTTGGGATCAGGCCCCTTCCCAGCTCTGACATATTACAGCTTCAAACAGGAAAAAATAGATTAAAGCAACTCTCCAGCTTGTTTTCAAAGGATTGTGTCAAGTTATCTCCCCTGGCGACAATCACATGCACTCATGTATGCATGATGCGTGTCTGGATATCTGCCTGTTCCACGTGTTTTTGTGAAACAGCTCCTGAGGGTACTAGCTAAATGTTTAGCAACGAGCCTTTGTCACAATTCTGAACAAGTTGACCGACTTGTCGGTCTGCGCCGCTTGACTGACGGCACCTTGGAAGAGCCGCGGTCTCTATGGGAACGTACCGAGTTCTGGCAGAGATTTGTTCGGAGCTCAAGCTTGAGTTTAAAAGCTCAGCTAATAACAGCTAAGCTGTTATTTTTTGCATGAACACCACACATGTAGTATACAGTGCAGTGAAACCAGATCCACCCCAGGACCGCCTGCCTATGTTTCTCAAGGTTTTTCTGCTGCTGTCTCCATATTAGCAGGGTTTTTCCCCCCCCTGGTGATAACCCTGAAGTCATGGAAAAGGCAGTGGCCAGGTGTATTCAGTCCTTTGAAAAAGTTCTCTGTGGATGCTAATTGATAATCACATAACATAATTGATAATGACAACACCTTTGTCATTTTGGACCTCAAGCCCTGTTATTAACTGCTTTGATCGGTCAGAATGCCTGAAATACTACTAGGATACACCAAAGTAGCATTGATAAACCCTGAATTACACTGGAAAGGTTAACAGAGTTCGTCTTAAAGCAAGCACACCCTTCTGAGCTAGCAAGCATAAACACCCATGGTGCCTTTGAGCGCCAACTTCACTACCGCGATGCAGTGCTGCACATTATACTGAAAATAGTATGATACCAGCATTTTGGAGAAAAAAAATCAATACTTTTATTATGTGAATGGCTATCTTATCTGGCTAATAGTAATCTGTGTCTTTGAGAGCAACGCTGACGGTGCCTTGTTGCTATGCTAGCTTACTAGCTAGCTAGCTAAGGAAACTTTGGGATTTTTAAACCTGGGCCCTATTTTTCTATTTTTTAAATCAAAAATTACAAAAACAATCTAAATCAGTCCAGTATTGAGTTAGAACACTATAACCGTCAACTGCAAAATGGCATTACAATGTAATCCCATGGGGCAAGCATCTGCATCAAAGTAAGCTACTTGTTTTTGCCACTGACAGGCTTTTAATGTTATTATAAATGTCTGACAACACATGGAAAGGATCCCTATAGAGATTAGCCTGTGCCTGTTTACCTCAATAAATGTGAAAGTCATTTTCTACAGTTTCTGTTTCTGTAGAAAGTAACTGGTGCGTGTGTCTATATTTTGATCACAGTTTTGCTCTCATCATTACATCAGTATATTTCCCTTCCAGAGCCTTTGTTCTGTAGCATCATCAGCTCTCCATTACAGAGTCCTGTTGTGCGCTGGGAGCCTGGGCCTCAGCATGCCCAGACCCACAGTCCCAGGACTTCCTTGTTAAAAACTCTAACCACGCAGATGCTTTTTGAATATATGGGAAATTTACACTCATTTTTCCCCTCAACTCCTTCCCCCACCTTCATTTATTCGTTTGCTGCTGGCTCTTGCGTTCTTGGGAATTCAGAAATCAGGGCTCTTAGAAAAGGAATGAAAAAAAGACCAAAGTGAGTTTTTTTCGATATTTTCTTTTGTCTTTTGTCTGGTATGTTGAGGGCCTAGTTTTGAAGCACCAATCTCTCCCCCCATTTCCTGAGTAAATTATTCTGCGGGGTATATTTCTCTTTTCAGGTAACCCACTTGTTTCCACTTCCTTTTAATCGCTTGCACAATCACATATTATTCCTGTTAAGTTGTTATTTTATTCAGCGCATTTCTTTCACGGTTGTCACTACGTCGATTCCATTGCAGCGCTATTTGGTCATTTTCCCATTGAAAATGAATTGGGGAAACACAAACGCAAGATGAGTTAAATTAAATTGTTTAGCCGGCAACAGCCAAGTTTGTGAGCAGAGTTGAGAGACAAATTATAGTTTCCAACGTTATAGTGTGTTGTAGTTAACGTTTACGTTGTGGTAATTCAAGATGACAAGGTAACTCGAAAATCAAACCGTCTCACGGTATCAAGCAGTTTAGCCAGTTTACCCAATTGCCATGGCACCAATGGAAGTTTGTGTGTAAATACTTATCTGCTCATATTGAGCCTGTATGACAGTACAGTACACTTCAGTTAATAAAACACAAACAATTGTCATTGTTGTTTTGGTTTGAAATAAGGCAACAAGCCATTGAAGTGGCGTCATAACCTTGGCTAATCTTTTCGGAACCAAGACAAAATGTGGGTTTATGACTAAATATTTATGAAATGAATGAAAAGAAATGCATTTCTAGTTCATTAAATGATCAGTCGATTGATTGATTGACATCTGAGCTGACATTCCTTGTCCTCACCTCTCATACCTCAAACCTGTTGAACAGTTTTGATGAAGACCTCTGTATGAAATAATCCTTTTCTTTCCCTTGTTCTTGTTTTCGGTGGAAAGACATGCTCTCCAAATGATTGAAACACCTAGCGCTAATAATGAAAAAATCCATCAGAGTTCATTGCCTCTGTTCAGCCGGATTTGCTATGGTAACACGCCTTTCAATGTATTGATGCCTGCTGCAAATTGCTGCTGTAATCCTTGCAAGGGGTGCAGAATTGAATCCCGCTCTTCCAGCATGGAAGCGGCTTTTACGCCAAGAGTGATCCACAAAGTCAGAAGGACTCTGGGATTCTGCCCAGCTGATGGGGTTTATGCCACAGCCAAACTGTGAACTAATCAGCCTGGGCATAGCAGGATTGCCCACCTTTAAAGGCAAATCCTAAATATCTGCAGCTGAGATGAATTCTGGAACAGATCTGTGTTCTTTCAGCTGCTCTCTCTGAAGCAAGAGTGAAGAGTGGGCAGCATCAATGTGGTTCCTCTTTTCTTTCCCAGCATGCACTTGGATGCCTCCGAGGGAATGTGGCGAGTAAATGCTCCTCGAACATGACTTAATGTCTGGATGTGAATGACTGTGATGGAACAGATGGGGTATGTTCCTAGCTCCACTGGTCTGAACCACTATTGATGTTTCAAGAGAGCAGTGGTTCATTATATGGTGGTAAATATGCAAGATGATTAGGACTCCATGGAATAAGCTGGTTTATGTGACAGTTTACCAGATTAACTATCTTAAAAATCTAGTTTAAAAGTCCGTTTTTATAAGCTTTGTGCTTTTTGCCAGGATGGCTTGGCGCTCAGTGCTTGTCTCTGAGAATTTACAAGGTACTGTTCTGGTATGTTTTATTAGATCTGTGATGGATTAATATGTTCATATTATCTGTGACGTCTGTTAAAAACACCAGCAGAATGCACTCTCGATTAGACTCCGCCGTTAAGGCACTTGTGTTTCAAAGAGCGTGCTCTGCTCCTTTGTGATAATTAGACTCTGTTAATTAAGTCGTTTTGATTAATTAAACTTAATGGGGGAAAGACTACAGAAAGAATGAGAACCTAAGGCAGGCGATTCAACAGCCAGAGAATCTTTGAGAGAGAGCGAGAGAGAAGGGTGTGGGGGTTGGGGTTGATCAGAGCCTATCCTCCACCCCAGTCATTTGTACATTAATGAACCATTAACAGAGTCATCTGTCAGTGCCGATCAAGGCTGGGAGTCGCTGCAAGAGGAGCAGGAGAAGCTTCGGAAAGTCGAGCAGTACATTTTCCTCGGTGCTCTGTGGTGATTTGTTCCTCTCTTCGTGTGTGTGTGTGTGTGTGTGTGTGTGTGTGTGTGTGTGTGTGTGTGTGTGTGTGTGTGTGTGTGTGTGTGTGTGTACGCTCACGTGTGTCTGTTGCCTTCAAACGCGAGTGACTGAAGCCTAAGCGCATTTGGAGAAGGTTTCAGACGTGGGGGGAAGCTCTTCATCAATCATTGGGGTCCCTGTCTCTTTGAAGCCTACCAACCCTCAAGTGAATATTAATATTTAAAGGGAAAAGGAGATCGGGTCTCTCTGTGTGTGGGTGTGTGTGTGTGTGTTGTTTGTGTGTGTGTGTTGTGTGTGTGTGTTGTTTGTGTGTGTGTTGTGTTGTGTGTGTGTGTGTGTGTGTGTGTGTGTGTGTGTGTGTGTGTGTGTGGGTGTGCGTGGGTGTGCGGGGGAGTAGCATTAGTGAGCCCTCCTCAGATTGCATGCCTTCGCCTGGAAGCGGTCTCAGACATGTAACTCCTCCCATGGGGGAGACCAAGAGGGAGGCAAAGACGACCCTGAGTTGTGGGTGGTTGGGAGGGTGGGAGCGTGGGATGGTGAAAGCAGCCCCCCCCCCCCCCCCCCAGACTCCGGGTCCAGTGAGAGGAAATGCCT
>NC_045171.1:24922070-24929570 GCF_900700415.2 Clupea harengus | reverse complement strand
GCTAAGGGACCTGTCTCTCGCTCGATCTTTCTCCTTCCCCCCTCTCGTTCCCTGTCCCTCTGGGATTCCCCCCCCCCCCGACTATTGAGAGCTGTAGATCCAGAGGCTGTGGCGGTATTGAGATCTGAGTGAGACTCTCTTTCATTAGCGCCTAATCCGAAATGAGTTCATCTGCGATCGGCCTCTCGCTAAGCTCCCAGAGCAGCGGCGGCGGGCACGATAAGTGCCCCTCAGATTGACTATAATTAAGAGATGAAAGGCCAAGAAAAAGATACATCATTAAAAAGCTGTGCCCGGGCATGTAGGGGTGTGTGGCTCCCACACGTACACGCACACACAGACAGACACACACACACACACACACACACACACACACACACACACACACACACACACACACACACACACACACACACACACACACACACACACACGTACACAGCACACCATGCTGTTGTGGGATCACACACACACACACACACACGCACACACACACACACACGTACACGCACACACAGACACACACACACACACACACACACACACACACACTTTTGTCGGATCAGGCCCATGTCCCCCACACTCGGTTAGGTCCCGCTAATGACTGAGGCATTGTGGGAAGCAGAGGGACTTGAGGGATGAGAGTTGGAAGGAGCTACTGTTTTTGCTGATGTGCAATTCTGATCATGGGGCGGGGGGGGTTGAGGAGGGGGGACTGGCTGCTGACGCACCTCCTCCTTACACACACACACACACACACACACACACAGACACACACACACACACACACACACACACACACACACACACACACACAGACACAGACACACACACACACACACACACACACACACACACACACACACACACACACACACACACAGACACCACACACAGACACACACACACAGACACACACAACACACACACACCACAGACACACACACCACACACACACGCACGCACACAGACACACACACACAGACACACACACACACACACACACACACACACACACACACACACACACACACACAGACACAGACACAGACACAGACACACACACACAGGCCTCTCAGTCACCATACGCCTCTGCAGCGTAAGGTCAGCTCGTCCGAACCTCCATTCGCTACTGCAAACAATGCAATTTTTCCTCTACCTCGTGAGATTTTCATGCATAAGAAAGACAGGTCACACTGCATTATGCTGCTTGACTATGGAGGAGATGGCAGCCATTCACCG
Source organism: Clupea harengus (assembly GCF_900700415.2). Classification (NCBI taxonomy): domain Eukaryota; kingdom Metazoa; phylum Chordata; class Actinopteri; order Clupeiformes; family Clupeidae; genus Clupea; species Clupea harengus. Next base: position 24,928,328 of record NC_045171.1, on the reverse strand, counting down.
TGCTGCCGCACAGCAGACAAACACCAAGGAAGCTCCGACTGTCAGAATTTTCCCCGTAGAACACTCCGGAACGCCCTTGGTTAATATTCAACTTTACTGTGGAAGAGAGCTGTAGTGCTGAGGCCAGGGCTCATTTTAGAATTGCAATGATCCCTTTCCTTGGCTCTCCTCCTTAATGGTTAAGTCTTCACGTTCAGCCAGCAATGAAATTGATAGCAATTATCAATAATTATGTGTTCTCTCCATAATTGCTACTGTCCCTTGACAAACTATTCTAATGTTCGGTGTCCTTAATGAGCAAGGTCCACTCTCGTATGGAGACTCATAGCTCATCCCCACAGTGTGTGCTGGGCCTCCCCCCCCACCCCACCCCCCCTCGCTGCTTCCTCTCCTCCTTCCTCTCCTCCTTCCTCTTCGTCTCTTTCCCTGCTCCCTGGATCTCCCTTTGTTTTCTCCCCCATCATCAGATAGACTCAGCCCAGCCTCTTTTATTCTCTTCTTTTCCCTCTCTCTCTATTTTTCTCTCCTTGTCTCCCTCCATGCCTCTCTCTCTATATATATATAAATTCCTTCCTCTTAACACAGTTGATTTCAGTTCAGTGTAGCCTATGGGTAATATCAGAACTGTTCAGCAATGTTTTCTAAAGGCCCCATAACTGGTCCGTTTGTGTTGCTTGAGAGTGTGTAGGCCTTGTGTGTGTCTCAGACAGCTTTATGGAGGCCCCCGTGTCTGTGGTGGTGGCCTGTTCCAGAGAGTCTAGAGCCGGGGGGAGATCCTGGGGGGAAGTGCTGCGGTCCATTCTTCCTTAATGAATCTCATTGTTTGAGACTGGGGGGGAAACATCCAAAAACAACACACACACACACACACACACACACACACTCACACTCACACTCACACTCACGCGCACACACACACACACTCACACACACACTCACACACGTACACACAAAAATGACCTGATTGATTGATTCCTCGTTTCCATTGAGGAATTACAGAGGAGGCGGACACACAGAGACTGGCCCCTGGGACCCCGGGCCCTCAGGCCCTCCCCTCATCACATTAGTCTAATCCCACCTGCCCCCAGCCACCCTGCATGCTTAGAGGAGCTTCAGATACGCACGAGCTTTAGATCCCCTGGCTCCTGCTTCCTCTCACTCTGACACATTGGGTTTTTCGCGCTCTCTGGAGTGAGCACAAGGGCATTGGGTTTTGATCCACGCGCACAATCATAAACTCATGGGATTTTAATATCAAATAAAAACGTTTACCAAAGGGGGTTGGAAAGAGAGTTTTTTATTTGTAAAGTCAAAAGGACGTTAAGTGTTCCAAGGTTAACACTAAACACCAGCTCTCAGAGTTGTATTATTCGAGTCATTCCTGTGACTGCCTGTATATCCTCGCCAGCATTGTGTTTTTACTGGCTCAGGGATTTTATTTCTCTCTCCCGGCCTGGTTTCTCCCTCTCTCTCTCTATCTCTATCCCTCTCCCTCTCCCTCCTCTCTCTCTCTCTCCCTCCCCCTCTCTCCCTCTCTCTCTCCCTCTCCCCAGTGGCACAAGTTCAAGTAAATGTGATGTTGATGTTTTTCAGCTGCTGTTTGCTCTTTGGGTTCCGGGCCTGTGCCCTGTGTCGATTTGATTGAGTGGAAGGCCATCGAGGGGAAACAATGTGAGGGGGCTTGCCCCCAAGGTCACCCTCCGGAGTGCAGGGCCACCAGGCTGATCCATAGGGTTCCTCCTTAAGCCTGACACACACCCCAACCCCCACAGCCAAGACTGCTCCCATGATCGTTGTGCATTTGTCCAGACTGTCAGACTAACCCAGGAACCCAGGTTTTTTTTTATTGTTCAAAATTCAGACTTTTCTATGCAGCGCTAACGTGCTATGCTGCCGTGCACGTCCAACCTGACGGCTTCCAAACCTTCCAGAGCCCTTGTTTGGGTCCGCCCAGCAACTGTGCCGTCTTTTGTCACCCCGACAGTTTACACAGTTGCAGAGCTCGCCCGCCCGCCCCCAGTCTGAACCCCTCTCCTGGCACTCCATGAACACATGCTCTGCAGCACAGTGTGGAGCTGTCGCCATGCGGGGTAATTGGACGACATACCTCTCAAAGGCTTTTTGTAGTGAACGGATGTTTACACGGGTGGGGGGGGGGGGTTGAGCTGAGCCAAGCCGCCTGGTGTCGTGGTTACCAGAATGGGCCGGTAATTAGCGAGATGGGGATGCGGACGGGCGGAGGTGGAAACATTAGCCGGGTTATTGTGATCGCCGTGTAGATACCCTTCAAACAATGGAGGCCAGCAGTGGGAGTGACAGTGAGATGGGGGGTGGGTGTTTGGAATTTGCAGACCGCATTAGCACTCGTGGTCGCGCCATCTCTTTGACACCACCTCTGGAAGTGTGAAGCTCTTTCATCGGCCCCCCGGTCGGTGTTAATTGCAAATGCTGACAGCGTGAGGCAACCTGGACCAGATTTGGGGGGCTTCAATCTTAATTAAATCTCACCTGTGGACCTGTGAGACTTTGAGGCCATTTTTTTGAAATTCGAATTGGCATTCTTTCAGAGTTTGTCTTAACACAAAGAAAGGCAGAATAGCTATTCATTATTTCCTCCATATTTATTATTCACACAGAAAAAGAGTTTGCATTTTCTTGAGAACAGCGGGGAGTTTGATATTTGCAACAGCGCACCATAACGCCGCAGACAGGCACATTCATCTCACCAAAAGATATGGCCAGGAGAGAGGCACATGTATGCCATTTAGTACATGTTCCAAAACTCATTAGGCAGGATCCTCTGATGTCCAGTCAAGTTCTGGGACCCATTCCCTCCAGCCATGTGGTCACCCTGCATGCCAGCGTGGACGAGGCGTCTCTGGGCACAGTTTTTCCATTTTCTCCTCTCATCCTTATTTTGGGGCGAGAAAAGAGCTGTCCAGTTACTGAAAATAACCCCCGGCCCTGTTGTTGTGGAGTGAGGTACTGTAGTTGTTTTGAATGAATTCTCCACACGCTTTCGATTTGCTCTCACAGTTTAGTCTTTGTCTTGTCAGCTCGGGCGGATGGCATTGTCAGATCACCTGTTAGAAAACAGCAGTGGAGGTGGTTTTGCAACACGGCGCTCAACCATTTCAAAGAACTTTGACAGAAACTATCAACCCGATTGGAATGGCTGTCTTGTTAGTCAGAGGAAAAGGGTTTCTTTTACCCTCAGTTACTGAGTCAGTCAGTCAATCAATCAATCATTATGTAATGGGCTAACTGCAGTTGCTTCAATACAAAGCTTCCAACAGCAGCCAATCAAGGTTATCCTAGAGTGGTCAAAAAAAAGTATTTTCTTATAAACGAAAGTGTCGCTGATGTAATCTACGGCAGTGATTTTGGAATAGTTTAATAAATAAGATTATGATTTTTAACCCGACATTTTCAAGTAGGATTATCGTAGGCTTGTTATGTCAAAGCACAGAGCTCAAGTGAGAAGTCTAATGTAACTCCTACGAATACTGCGAATATCTCCGGTGTTCTGTTCACAAAATGTCCGTTGAGATTCATGCAAATGCATTGCAATTTGTGCAAAAATGTGTGTGTGTGTGTATGTGTATGTATTCACGTCTCTTATTTGAAATCCTCCCAGTTTGAATAGTAAATTGTGCGTGGTCCAGCGTTGCTTTGTTCTAAGAGACTTTTCTCAAGAGGCCTTTAGCTTGTGAGTTGCTCCGCTGCTTCTCATTAGCTTTCATTGTGGCTTTCAATAACGTTTTATGTGCCTCACAGTATTGTTTTACAAACTGCAGTAAAAAAAATCTGTAAAAGACGGTGTCAAATGACTTCCCGTTGCCAGACGCAGGCTTGCTCATTTTTCCCCTCCCTTTTTCCCTATCCTTTCTCCCCTTTTTTTCCACCCAGGATCACTTGTAACCATTAAGTCATTGCTTTTAGCAAAGAGGAGAACGTGGTTTCATATGGAGAATTCATCATCTCATGATGAGTCTCCCGTCACAGCCTCTGCGGTTGTTATTGTCTCCGCCTCGCCGCCCTTTCAGCTTCTCTTAGCTTTAACCGTGATGCAGACTACCCCACCACCACCACCACCCTCCCCTGTCTCTGTCTTTAACCGTGATGCAGACTACCACCACCACCACCACCCTCCCCTGTCTCTGTCTTTAACCGTGATGCAGACCCCCCCCACCACCCTCCCCTGTCTCTGTCTTTAACCGTGATGCAAACTCCCCCCCCCCACCACCACCCTCCCCTGTCTGTCTTTAACCGTGATGCAGACCCCACCACCACCACCACCACCCTCCCCTGTCTCTGTCTTTAACCGTGATGCAGACCCCACCACCACCACCACCACCCTCCCCTGTCTCTGTCTTTAACCGTGATGCAGACTACCCCACCACCACCACCACCACCACCCTCCCCTGTCTCTGTCTTTAACCGTGATGCAGACCCCCCCCACCACTCTCCCCTGTCTCTCTTGGCTGTGCGGATGCCAAGCTCTCTGGGGGGAAGCGCCTGAGGAATGTGCGCTGGGGCTCGCGGCTGCTTTTCCACTGAGTGTGCACAAACCATATGGTAGCGCCTCAGCCCCCGAGCTGTTGGCCCTCTGGGCACGGACCTGTGGAAAAGCACAGACAGACAGACGGGACGGGATCCGCTCTGCCCACGCAGCTCGTTCGGAGTCAGACGCCGCGCAGCTCACCCAGCTATGAGGCTAGTCTCTGTCTCTCAGACGCCGCGCAGCTCACCCAGCTATGAGGCTAGTCTCTGGTGCTGCTTTTTTTTATAGGGGTGAGTTCAAGGTTCTTGCACAGGTCTGGGAGAGCTGGACAAAAGAATCGGGTGTGAAAAAGTCTTCATTTCCTGACCAGAAACCATTTGGGAAGTCAGACGGGGTTTTATGGGCCATTCTTGGATAATCTGTTGATCGAGTTGCACACGCAGCTGTTTTCTGTTCAAGCTGACTCGGGACAGAATTCAGATACCATTTCACATCCCTCCCTCTTTATGATGCTAATGTATTGAAGGCCCTGGAAAAGTCAAATGGGACTGGGTTCAGTTCACATCCCTTACACATAGCAAGGAGGACGAACACATTTCCATTTCCATGTATTAATTTAGCCAGTGCTTTTATCCAAAGCGTCTTATGGTACAAGTAGGGCCTGCCTTTTGAATCATGCTCCCTGAGAAAGGAGTTTGATAAACTCTTGAAAAGTGTCCATAATGAGAGAGCAGGAACCCTGTCGAATCTTTAATGGCGTTAATGGTGATCCTGTCAGCAGAGCGAGTGCCTTTCAGAGTCATTGAAATCAGGTTGCTTTTTAAGTACAGGTTGGGAGCGGTGACAGAGTGCCAGGCCTGTGTTTGAGCTGAAAGACCTGGGACGTCACGAGGAGGAGGAGGTGGTGGGAGTTGGGTGGAGGGAGGGGGGGGGGGGGGGGGCTTGTTGACTGCGGTTTATTGGCTTGCGTGATCGACCCTGTTGCTTTGCTTACTTACCCAGGGCTGCTCAAGGGGGGGGCAAGTGGGCAAAATGTGTTTGCTTTGCTCTGCAAGTATCCGTGCTTGGCAGAAGAAGCATGGCGCCTGCGGTTGTGTTCAGTGGGTGCGTGCGTGTTTATGCTCCTGTGTATGTGCTGCTGTATGTATGTATGTATGTGCATGTGTACAAGGCAGACATACAGTATGCTGTGTGCACTGAGGCTTTTGCCTTCGCCACCTCCTCTTACTGAATATACAGTGTTTAGCGCAGGGAGCTTTATATCAGTTTGTTTGGTGTATAGTCTTGCTTTGTACACCACTACATCAAACGTGGTTGCAGGCCCCAAGTACGCTGGGTAGTAGTGCTCATTACATATGCCCGTATCTGGTAATAACAACAATTGCTGTTTTTGCTAGTTATGAATATTTTCCTTCCCTGTGCTAAATTTGCTTATCCATGACCCAGAGGTAGGTAGGTATGCGAGGGGGGTCTATGTGGCGGCAGCTAGCTGAAGCAGCGGACTCCTCTCTAGGTGTGTGTGATCTGTTTTTTTAACGGAGGTCGCCTCCAGTGGAGGGCCTTCGAGTGGGGAATGCTGATTTGCTCCTGAATAAAACAGGAAGTGTGTGTCTGTCTGTCTGTCTGTCTGTGTGTGTGTGTGTGTGTGTGTGTGTGTGTGTGTGTGTGTGTGTGTGTGTGTGTGTGTGTGTGTGTGTGTGTGTGTGTGTGTGTGTGTGTGTGTGTAGTTCTGTGACTCAGCGTCACTCGACGTG
>NC_045171.1:24912070-24917070 GCF_900700415.2 Clupea harengus | reverse complement strand
GCTCTTGTGTAAGAGTAGCATAGCAGCGGAATGCGCTGGATTGTCCAGAATTGTGTTAACACAGCACTCGTTTTTCGAGAGTAATGTCGTCCAAAGCGCCTCAGCAGGCCCACTTGGCCGGGGTGGAACACACTCTCTCCCACACACACACACACACACACACACACACACACACACACACACACACACAGAGGGTGGAACACAGCTTGCGTATCCCAGCGTGTCAAGTGGGATATAGTATTACAGTCAGGGCCAAGCCGGGGGGGCCCCAGGGCCCCAGGGCCCCCCAGCGTCACACTCCATCAACTGTACACACTGTACCAGATGTGCTGCGTAGGGACAACACGTACAGTAGCCTCCACAGACCCACACAGATTGACTATGCACGTATTACACAGCAGTGTTAAACACACTGGTCCGCACAAACACCCCCCCCCCCCGCATACACACACACAGAGAGGCTGCCAGGCTTTGTGACTCAGAGAGACGGAGCAGATTGGAGCCTTTGAAGCTCTCCGGTGTTGGCTACTCTCTGCTCCGCATCCCCGGGCTGCTCCTGAGCAAGTGACCTATATCTCCCGGCAGTCTGTGCAGCTATCCTCTGGCGCAAAGGGAAGGGCTACTTCCAAGCCAGCTTTTTAGTTTTTTTTTCCCCTTTCTCTCGCTGTTTTTCTCTCTTACACACACACACACACACACACACACACACACACACACACACACAGACATGCACACACACACACACACACACACACACACACAGACACACACACACACACACACACACACACACACACAGAACCACCGCCTGCTTTCTTTTCTCAGAGAGCCTCATGAGAATCCAAAACATCTTGCACTCAAAGTAAAAGCACCCGTCCAAACAGACTAATAATATTAGTGTCAGTAAATGATTTTCTCTTTTCTTTTATTCTTCGCCTTGGTCTCCTTCTGTCATCCCTGTCTATCTCTCTGTCGCCAGGATCCACCGAATTGACCAATGGAGTGGACCTCAGGAGTAGACATGATTAAGGGTTCCTATTGGCTGTCCAGTCAGCTGTATAAACAAATGAAGAAGGTCCTCTCCCTCTTTTCACTGGTGTGTCTATGAGCAAGAGGCTTGACTGGATGTCTTGGCTGTCGGACTGATAAAGGCAACTTATAAAGCCCCACCTCTCCTAGGTGATGACGCCATCATCTCTGTGGAACTCTTGATTCCTGGCCTGTGTGTGTGTGTGTGTGTGTGTGTGTGTGTGTGTGTGTGTGTGTGTGTGTGTCTGAGTCTGGCTCAGTGGGCAGCTCCAGGAGAGGGGCTTAAAGCGTCCCCTCGATCAGCGCTCATCTCTGTAAATGACCATCATCACATGTGGAAGTGCAATCAGGCCGCGGTCCCGGCCGGCGCAGGACCATAAATCCAGCCCACATCTGCTCTCCATCACCTGGGAATGAGAGAGAGAGAGAGAGAGAGAGAGAGAGAGAGAGAGAGCGTTACATCGCAGTAGCATTTGTCATGCCAATTTTCAACCTGACTGGAGATCAGCTAAATGTTGGGATTGTAATGGTGACCACATGGGCGCACACACCCACCTCCCCTCCCCCCCCTTCACCTTCCCATCCTCCCCTCCCAACCTCTCTGCCCTTGCATTGTTTTGATTGGCTGAGGCCGCCCAGGCAACTGTTTATTATTCAAACTGCTTTATGGCCGCGCACTCGGATGACGGTGATTGCCTCCAATTTATGGACCATGAGGTATGTGACCTCGAGCCGCTGGCAAAGTCAGACGCCGCCCAGCTGTTCCCGATCCTTCAGGGACGGCCGGTCCCAGCACCTGGGATCGGAGGAGACTTACGTCATTCATCATTTCTTTCTTTTGGTATTTATTTACTCATGCTTTATCTCCGCGCTCAGGATCTTGGCTCTGTTGCCTTGTCCGTTCGATCCCGATGACGCCATTTGATATGATAGGGGGCGTTTCTGGTCAATACTGCTGAACAGATGAGCGTGTTTGGACTGACGAGGCACCGACTCCTCCTCCTCCGTCGCAGTGCTGTCTGCAGGGGCTGGGCTGGGCTGGGCTGGCTGGCGGCTGGGCTGGGCGGGCGGGAGGGCCAGGGAAGTGCCTTGATGAGACTAGATGACTCCTTCTCAGGCTGATCATGCCATTGATTTGTTGTTTAGATTTTTGATTAGGAGCGCCATGATGATGTCGGAGCGGAGCGGAGCGGAGCGGCCAGATATAAAGGGCCGACTCATGAGCTCGAGTGCCAGTCGCACGATCCCCCCGGAATACCTAAACAGGCAGCGCAGCGACCACAGGGATTTATCCATACGCACACAAACAGCTCTGGGGCACACAGACATGCACACACACATGCACACGCACACACACACACATGCACACACACGCACACCAACACACACACACGCACACGCCGACTCACAGACTCACAGACTCCCACAAAGAGGCCTCTGTCTTTCATATTTCTGACCTCCTGATGTGATTCACAGAAGTTTGTTGTCAACTAACATTAGAGTCCGCCGCCCACCCCCACCATGAGCGGGAGCGTGCAGAGGTCTCATAGCCCTCGGCAGCTCACTCGCTCTCTTTCACTCACTCTCTTTCACTCTTCCGCTCGCTCGCTCTCTCTCTCTCTCTCTCTCTCTCTCCCTCGCTCTCTTTCACTCTTCTGCTCGCTCTCTCTCTCTCTCTCTCTCTCCCTCTCTCTCCCTCGCTCTCTTTCACTCTTTCGCTCTCTCTCTTTCTCTCTCTCCCCCTCTCTCTCTCTCTCTCTCTCTCCCCCTCTCTCTCTCTCTTTCCCTCTCTCTCTCTCCCCTCTCTCTCTCTCTCTCTCTCTTTCCCTCTCTCTCTCTCTCCCCCTCTCTCTCTCTCTCTCTCTGTGTCCTTCTCCCCCCTGCTGCACCTTCAGGAGCTATAAGTAGTTTTCAACCGATTGGTGTTTCTCTGCCAGGATCCCTTGGCAGTGTGTGTCTTTGCTGGATTGAGATGTAAAAAATGAAGCGAGGGAGCGAGGGAGGGAGGAGGGAGGGGAAAAAGACGGCATGGGAGATCTCTGGCTCTGGTTTCCTCATGCAGAGCCTCTTGGCAAGTGCCTTTTGGTGAGGTCTGCACTGCACGCCTCATTAAAGCATACCCAGCAAGCCTTGCAGGTGCGCCCCCGTGTCACAAACACCCCAGGGATCAGTGTGTGGCCCTGGCCAGCGGCTAGCAGTAGATTCCCTTTCCTCACTCTCACACGCAAGCACACACGCACACAAACACACACACACACACACACACACACACACACACACACACACACACACGCATATGCATGCATATGCTTACACACACACACACATATGGCTATACACACACAACCGCTTATACACACACGTACACATTAACTTCCCGCTTCCCGCCCTGGACTAGAGGTCCTTGTGGCCAAATGCCAAGCTGATGTATCTGATTCACCCTCCGTCCACTTGATTGATGACTAGATTGAAATGTAATTACCACCACACCACAGCAGGTGGTTAAACCACAGTATGAGCGAGACGGACTTTCAGTGTGTTTATAGGTAAGGCAAGTCAATTTATAGAGCGCATTTCTGACACAGAGGCGATTCAATAAGCTTTACATAAAAAAGAGCAAAAGGAATGTCCGAAGGAAAAAAAAAATAAAAAATGCATTTCTGACACAGAGGCGATTCAATGTGCTTTACATAAAAAAGTATGTCCAAAGCAAAAATAAAAGTGCTTGAGAGTATACAACAATAAAAGACAAAAATTTCACATTTAACATTTTAAAATATAATTAAAAAAAAGTACCAATTCCATAAAGTAGAAATTAAAAGGACCAAGGTATAAATAATCATAAAAGACAGTACATCATTAAGAATGAAGTAAGAGCGAGCGGGTCCATCCTGACGTGAGCTTCCATGTGTCCGTCCAGGCTGGCTAATGCATGCATGTTGCTGCACTCACTCACTTATTGCTTCCTGGAGAAAGAGGCTGCTGGGTGGTGAGCCTGTTCTCCCCCCGGACGTGCTTTATCATTGGCCAGCCTCGTGCTTCACTGGAGCAGCCCGGGGGCCTGCTGTCCGGAGAGTTCCTCCTCCTCCTCAATCAGTCTCCTCCAGCCTGATATGCCACACTTGAGGGAAGGCATTCATTTCCATTGCTGCTGCTGCAACAGGAGGCACATTTAAGATGGAGATGGAGGGGGGGGGGGGGGGGGGCATGATTGTTTCCCTTGCTCTGTGTGAAAACTCCTGGAGAAATCCCCTAGAATAACAAAAGTGCAGCAGGTAATCTGCTATCAGAGAGAGAAGCCACCGAATGGATGCAGTCTCACTGTGCCCTCTAACTCCACGTGTAATAGGAGACTCTGGGACGGACGGACGGAGAGATGCATCACATGAATTGAAAATGGGCCCAGGCCTCTCGATCAAAGCACATCTTTTTTGAATTTGCCAGGAAAGTCTGTTTTATTTTTTCAGCCCCTCTCCTTTTTTTTTCCATGGAGGTGGGGGCATGTGGCCAATGCATGTCATGAATAAATATCACGCTCTTTCCCTGCATTAAACAGAGGCGGCCGGTCCGAGGGTGTGAGGCAGTAAAGATATTAGAGGGAGGAAATCTCTCTCTCTCTATCTCTTCATCTCTCCCTCTCTCTCTTTCCCCTTCTCTCCATCTCTTTCCTCACGCGCTCTCTCTCTCCTTCTCTCTAACTCCCAGCCAATAGCAGCGTGTGCCTGTCACAAACAGGTTCCATAATTCATCACTAGTCTGCCTATTACCGCAGTGTCAGGGTTACAACTCGAGTTACTGAGGCCCATGAGAGAGGGGGAGCCCAACAAACAAACCACCAAAAAAAACCCGTGCGGCTCACACACGCACTCAATACACCACACACACTCACACACACTCACTCATACACACACTCCATACACACACCACACACACACAACACACACACACACACGGCTCACTCACACACCACA
>NC_045171.1:24902070-24904570 GCF_900700415.2 Clupea harengus | reverse complement strand
ACCCAGCAGGTTGTTTACAGACTTCAGCATTCGGCATTACCCAGAATCCTACTGGCCTTGGCTAGTTCTTCTCTGGACTGTGGTCCAGTCCGGCTTCTATTCATAGCAACATATTGAATATTTTCTTATGTGGATATTATGTGCGTAATATTTCAAGGAGGCATATTTTTCACTGCGCTTGCTTACTAGAGCCCTGACTGCTTTATTCACTTTTCCAGAGCCTTGAAGTGACTGTGCGGTAATGTGTCAAAGGCTATGGCTGATGGCACTATAAAGGGCTTTCAGTGTGATAGATGGCCAGTGCCCCATTTTGGGTGATTTTGCCCCGTCTCAGGCAGGGCCTTTCCGACTCGTCAGTAGCCTCCCTCTCCGCCTCTCATCTGCATCCAGGGAGTGGGAGCTTTTCGAGGCTGCAGTTCCTGGCAGTGGGGATGTATTATACATAATGTACTGTATATGATATATTATGTATTCTGTGGTGCAATCAGTCTGAGGCTGGGCTTTCATCAGCAGTCAGAAACAGTCTGAGTAGGCCTCCGTCTTCTCCCCAGAGCATGGAGCCCCCCCCGCCCGCCATTAGAGACGCTTTCTATAGGCCTGAATGCTCTCTGCCTCTCTCTCTCTCTCTCTCTCTCTCTCTCTGTCCCTCTCTCACACACTTACGCTCAAACACTCCCTTTTTCTTCCTTTGCGGCTGCCTTATTTTTTTTAACCCTCTAGTATTTTTTTCTCACTCCCCCTTCCAGCCACCCATTTCTCTCAATCCCTTTCACTCTAATGCACTTTCTCTCCTTGCCTCTCCATCTACCGCCTCACCTTACCGCAACTTACCGCACCGCACCGCACCGCTCTCCCTCCCCCTCAATACGTTCTCATTCTCTATCCCCTCTTTCGCTGTGTCCCCATTCTTCACTTCCCCCGTGGTGATTGTCCTCTTTGCGGGCGCGCGAGGCGACTCCTATCGTTCTCTCCTCTGTCGTTCTGTCTCCGCACCGTCTCTCTCTCTCTCTTCCTCTGTGGCGTGTCACTCCGCCACTCCGCATGCAATGGAGACAGCTTCTTGAAACGGTGTGAGTGCTTTTAAAGAGACGGCTCCACATCCGCCCGTCATCATCATCATCATCAGACGGCCTGTCATCAGAGGCACCCTAGAAACGGAAACAGAGCCCGTCCCACTCAATTACACCGACACGAAGCGCAGAATCGAAGGTGCTCTTTTTCTTTTCTATTTGTTGAACTCCTTTCTGGTCCCTTTTTGTTGACACACAGAGAGAGGGTCGGTGTGCTGTTCAAACTACTGTAGGGCTTTTGCATGTAATGTAGCTGTCATATGGGATCAATTGGGAACCAATGTGGGTGACAGAGCTCAAGAAACAGATCCAACAAGTAAGGACAGAAAGGGAACAGGATCTGTCTATCCCTGTGCTCCAAAGAAGAGAATCAGTGGCTGTATTTGAAAACGCTGCCACTGGCCTGAAGCACCTCTTCAGGTGTTCGCCTCAGCGGCCATGTTGAAAGAAGGACACCTCGCTCCCTCGTTTTCCCCGTTGGCTTCAGGCTCTCAACCCTAGAACAGCACACTGCCACCATCACCATCAGCCCACAGTCCTGTACACACTGCCACCATCACCATCAGCCCACAGTCCTGTACACACTGCCACCATCACCATCAGCCCACAGTCCTGTACACACTGCCACCATCAGTCCTGTACACACTGCCACCTCTGGATTAGCCCTGCCGTCTGGCCCCACCCAGCAGAGGTTCATAAATGGCTATCGACCCGCCGTCATTGCCTTGTCATTCCAAGAGTCTGGCTCTGTGAAGGACAGGGCGACTGTGCTCCAAACTAGACACACATCGTCTGTGTGTGTGTGTGTGTGTGTGTGTGTGTGTGTGTGTGTGTGTGTGTGTGAGGGGGGGTTGTCATTTAGTGTGTGTGTTCGTGCCTGTATATGTGTGTGTGTTTAAAAAAGAGAAAAAGAGGTATTTATGTGTGTGTACATGTGTTTCTGTACGTACGTACGTGTGTGTGTGTGTGTGTGTGTGTGTGTGTGTGTGTGTGTGTGTGTGTGTGTGTGTGTGTGTGTGTGTGTGTGTGTGTGTGTGTGTACATGACTCAATGCCCCCTCCCTGGCAGGTGCACCTGTCATCCTGCATATGCTGCCCATCAGTTGGGGAGGATTACCCACAGCCATCCCCCGCCGCCGCTGCGCCTGAAAGTGACCTTTACATTTAGAGCATGCCTCTTTGCCATCCTCTCTATCAGTCTCTCTCTCTCTCTCTATCAGTCTCTCTCTCTCTCTCTATCAGTCTCTCTCTCTCTCTCTATCAGTCTCTCTCTCTCTCTCTATCAGTCTCTCTCTCTCCCTCCCTCTCTCTCTCTCTCTCCCTCACTGGTTGCTATGGGCGACATGTCTGTCAGGGCTCATCTGCATCTGGTGGTCGATGAGTGTGTGTGTTGCCGCTTGGCCTCCTGCACGCTCCCAGCTCACCTCTCCT
>NC_045171.1:24887070-24897070 GCF_900700415.2 Clupea harengus | reverse complement strand
CGTACCTTATATTCCTTCTTCTCCTCCAGTCTTCTCCGATCTGATAACTCTGTTGGAACTGGAGCCCTTAGGGGGCAGTGCTGTTGTGCTGTTGTGCTGTTGTGCTGCTTCTCTGCGTTGAGTTCTTCCTCGTACCACACCCAGTTCTTCCTCGTACCACACCCAGTTCTTCCTCGTACCACACCCAGTTCTTCCTCGTACCACACCCAGTTTCCACGTGAGAGACGTCTGCATGTGCTGCCGGCCTGTTGATTGCTCCCTCCCTTAGTAAAAGATTGGTGGATAAATATCCAAGTCACCGCAGGAGGATGGTCTTTCTGCCACACAGGAAATGGATGCGATGCCACAACAGAGATAAACTTTATTCTACTGTGCCTAGCCATATTAGACTACAGGTAGCATTTGATGGAATAGCATATAACGAGTTATTTACCAAGCCCCGGTGTGTGGAGTCTATGTATCAGTGAGTTCCATTTGTCACGTTGATTGATGGGCAGGTGCAGCACAAGGGCTGATTTCCATATATATATGAATTGAGTCCTGAGAGCCTGAAACACGTCTCCACAAGTGACACACACACACATCATGTCAGGAATGATATTGTTCATGGGGATTTCAGGACAGTGTGTGTCCTTATCTGTGAGATCATCTGTGAGAGAGGCGCAGATCAGGCGTTGCTAGCAGAGTTATTGAGATCAGTCTTGTACTCGTGACATTAGTACTGATCGATCAGAGTTATTGAGATCTCAGTCTTTCACTCGTGACATTAGTACTGATCGATCAGAGTTATTGAGATCTCAGTCTTTCACTCGTGACATTAGTACTGATCGATCAGAGTTATTGAGATCAGTCTTTCACTCGTGACATTAGTACTGATCGATCAGAGTTATTGAGATCAGTCTTTCACTCGTGACATTAGTACTGATCGATCAGAGTTATTGAGATCAGTCTTTCACTCGTGACATTAGTACTGATCGATCAGAGTTATTGAGATCAGTCTTTCACTCGTGACATTAGTACTGATCGATCAGAGTTATTGAGATCAGTCTTGTACTCGTGACATTAGTACTGATCGATCAGAGTTATTGAGATCAGTCTTTCACTCGTGACATTAGTACTGATCGATCAGAGTTATTGAGATCTCAGTCCTTCACTCGTGACATTAGTACTGATCGATCAGAGTTATTGAGATCTCAGTCTTTCACTCGTGACATTAGTACTGATCGATCAGAGTTATTGAGATCAGTCTTTCACTCGTGACATTAGTACTGATCGATCAGAGTTATTGAGATCTCAGTCTTTCACTCGTGACATTAGTACTGATCGATCAGAGTTATTGAGATCAGTCCTTCACTCGTGACATTAGTACTGATCGATCAGAGTTATTGAGATCAGTCTTTCACTCGTGACATTAGTACTGATCGATCAGAGTTATTGAGATCTCAGTCCTTCACTCGTGACATTAGTACTGATCGATCAGAGTTATTGAGATCAGTCTTTCACTCGTGACATTAGTACTGATCGATCAGAGTTATTGAGATCAGTCTTTCACTCGTGACATTAGTACTGATCGATCAGAGTTATTGAGATCTCTCGTGACATTAGTACTGATCGATCAGAGTTATTGAGATCAGTCTTTCACTCGTGACATTAGTACTGATCGATCAGAGTTATTGAGATCTCTCATGACATTAGTACTGATCGATCAGAGTTATTGAGATCAGTCTTTCACTCGTGACATTAGTACTGATCGATCAGAGTTATTGAGATCTCTCGTGACATTAGTACTGATCGATCAGAGTTATTGAGATCAGTCCTTCACTCGTGACATTAGTACTGATCGATCAGAGTTATTGAGATCAGTCCTTCACTCGTGACATTAGTACTGATCGATCAGAGTTATTGAGATCTCTCGTGACATTAGTACTGATCGATCAGAGTCATTGAGATCAGTCTTTCACTCGTGACATTAGTACTGATCGATCAGAGTTATTGAGATCTCTCGTGACATTAGTACTGATCGATCAGAGTTATTGAGATCAGTCTTGTACTCGTGACATTAGTACTGATCGATCAGAGTTATTGAGATCAGTCTTTCACTCGTGACATTAGTACTGATCGATCAGAGTTATTGAGATCAGTCTTTCACTCGTGACATTAGTACTGATCGATCAGAGTTATTGAGATCAGTCCTGCACTCGTGACATTAGTACTGATCGATCAGAGTTATTGAGATCTCTCGTGACATTAGTACTGATCGATCAGAGTTATTGAGATCAGTCTTGTACTCGTGACATTAGTACTGATCGATCAGAGTTATTGAGATCAGTCTTTCACTCGTGACATTAGTACTGATCGATCAGAGTTATTGAGATCAGTCTTTCACTCGTGACATTAGTACTGATCGATCAGAGTTATTGAGATCAGTCTTGTACTCGTGACATTAGTACTGATCGATCAGAGTTATTGAGATCAGTCTTGTACTCGTGACATTAGTACTGATCGATCAGAGTTATTGAGATCAGTCTTGTACTCGTGACATTAGTACTGATCGATCAGAGTTATTGAGATCAGTCCTTCACTCGTGACATTAGTACTGATCGATCAGAGTTATTGAGATCTCAGTCCTTCACTCGTGACATTAGTACTGATCGATCAGAGTTATTGAGATCTCAGTCCTTCACTCGTGACATTAGTACTGATCGATCAGAGTTATTGAGATCAGTCCTGCACTCGTGAGATTAGTACTGATCTATCATTTCTTAATCTCTTCATCTTTTGCTTTTTCAGATTTGCCACCTCCAGCCACGAGAGACAGACCTCCGGGCTGTAAAACGGTGTTCGTGGGGGGGCTGCCAGAGAACGCCACGGAGCAGCTGATCGTGGAGGTGTTTGGGCAGTGCGGCGAAATCATCGCCATTCGCAAGAGCAAGAAGAACTTCTGCCACATCCGTTTTGCCGAGGAGCAGACCGTGGACAAGGCCCTCTTCCTGTCCGGTAATGTTCCAAGTCTTTTATTGTCAGACGCACAGAATGACACAGGGGCAGACTGGGCACTGACATGCTTAGGACGAGGCACCACACAACAACCTACCATAGCATAGCATAACATAGCAAACATAATATAACATAACATAACATGACATACACTCTGTACAAGTACTCTGAACATAATTTACATGTAATGACATATAATAACCTTACTAAATATACAAGATAAATATACAATACAATATGCTAAAACATATACCAACCTATACATATAATACTAACATATATACATATAACATATAGTAACATATAATAAACTAAACTACAGACAAATGGGAGTAGCAGTAATGTCTCTCACATCATCACTCAGCGCACGTGCATATAGTCATGAAGGCCCACGGTTATGTCTCTAAATATGGCTGTTTGGAGGGGAGCTGTGGTGCAAGGGGTAGCATCCCTGACCGTGCACAGGTCCACGTGCCCACAGGGATCTGGGTTTGGTGTCTGGCCTGTGGTCACTTCTCCATCCTCCACTCCTAATAGCTGTCTGTCCCATGGCCAAGTGACCATCTCAGAGACTTGGATGTAAAGATGGCCTGTTAGAATATACACAGTTTCAAGATACTGGTTCCAGGAATTGTAATATTAGTCTTGGTTAAGCGCGGCTTGGCTACCGATAGCATAATATTAGTTTTAAGTATATTATAATCCCTATGTCCACATCCACTTTGTAAAAATAAACTATTGCATGATTTTGAACACCCTTTCAGACACATTAATAATTATTATTAGTGCAAACCCTGACTACAGGCATGTGAGACAGTGAACCAGAAAAGAACACGGAATTATACGCTCTGTCAACTTCTCCACCCCCCACCTCCCTTTCCATCCACACACACACACACACACACACACACACACACACACACACACACACACACACACACACACACACACACTCACACACTCTCACACTCTCACACTCACACCCACACCCACACCCACACCCACACACTCACACTCACACACACTCACACTCACACTCACACACTCTCACGCACGCACGCACACACACACACACACACACACACACACACACACACACACTCACACACTCTCACACACTCTCACACACACACACTCACACACTCACACACACACACACACTCACACTCACACTCACACTCACACTCACACACACACCCACACACACACACACTCACACACTCTCACACACACACACACACACACACACACACACACACACACACACACACACACATATATATATATATACTGAACACACGTCTGCCATGTGATTGTTGTGGCTGGCCTTCTCGCTCCTGTCTTATCATGAGACTCAGTGGAGGGCCCTCCGGCCAGCCAGCACTCTTAAATGGCCCTTTGTATGCAAACAGCCTGAGACAGCCCCAGACATGCCTCCTCCACAGGCACAATGGGCTCTGTAGGGGAAGGAACACAGCTCGGGTCCCTTCCAATAAGGCCCTGTGCATTATTTACACTTCTCTGAGAGGTGCTATCTACCCTGGAGAGAGAGAGAGAGAGAGAGAGAGAGAGAGAGAGAGAGAGGGAGAGAGAGAGAGAGAGAGAGAGAGAGAGAGAGGGGAAGGCAGGGGGAGAAATGGAGAGAGAGAGAGAAGTGGAGGAGAAAGAGGAGAGCACCTCTTCTTTCCGTGGGATGTGGCGCCGTGGCCCATATATTATGAGTCCTCGTGACGGAGCTCTGCAGGCTTTTCCATAAATAACGGCGCTCATTTCACACGCCGAACACACCGTATAAAATATTTAACGACGTCTGGGAGCCATAAAGCAGGAGTTGGGGGCAGGAAGAACGCCACAGGACCACACTCATCTCTTTTTTGGCAGGGCTTAGCATCTGTGGCCGACTGTCTCTTACCTCTCTGTCTCTCTCTCCCTCTCTCTCTCTCTTGCTCTTCCTCTCTCTGTCTCTTACCTCTCCTTTCTCTCTCCCTCTCTCTCTCTCTCTCTCTCCCTCTCTCTCTCTCTCTCTCTCTCTCTCGCTCTTCCTCACTCTCTACACCACATGGTTCTTTTTCTCATCCTCCCACTTCCTATCATTCCGTCTGCTTGAGGTATGCCGCCCTCAAAACACACACACACACACACACACACACACACACACACACACACACACACACACACACACACACACACACACACACACACACACACACACACACATACACACACACACACACAGAGAGACTCTGGCTTTGCCATCGCCCTCATATTTCTCCTCGTAGTCTGTCTGCCTCGTTGCACACTGTCAAGGGTTAACACCTTAATGAGTGTGTTTTAAAGAGGCAGAAAGTGATGTGCCTTTAATCGGCTGTTAAACGCTCAGAGAATCACTGAGCAGGATCACGATCGGGATCGGGCCGCCGCATTAGTCTGTGCGGACGCCTTCGTTTTGGCGCTCGAATTTGGTCTGCCTGCAGAAATCCCAAATCCAAATTAAACATAAAAATGTGCAGGCTGCTAGATGCAGATGAGCCCTGTCAACCTCCTAGAGCTGCCGGAGAGAGGGAATTAGTGAGAGAGGGAGAAGGAGAGAGAGAGAGAGGGAGAGAGATGGAGAGGGAGAGAGAGAGGGAGAGGGAGAGAGAAGGGATGGAAAGGATAGGATAGGATGAGGAGGAAGTCCATTGTTACCACTGGAACCAGCATGAATTAGTAGTCAGGGCACACAAGTATGGTTTCTCTTCAAGCCTCTCTCTCTCTCTCTCTCTCTCTCTCTCTCTCTCTCTCTCTCTCTCTCTCTCTCTTCCTCTCTCGCACCCCTCCAGCCCTGAGGTGTTGTGGCTTTGATGCGGGCTGTGACAGAAAGGCAAACAGATTAAAAGCACCGTTCGTTAAGGTTCATGGAATGGAGGACGGCTGAATCCGTCTCCCGCGTGGACTGGCTCCCTCAGACATGGGGTGGGGAAACCCAAGGATACCCAGGTGCCAAGGATAGCCAAATTAGATTCTAGTGGCCGAGCTTGGATACTCCGTCCTTAACCCCCCCCGCCCCTCTTGAGTCTCCAATCCCATTTCCCTGTGTGGATTACAAGGGAGTTCCTAAGTGCACTCCGGTCCTAAAAATGTGTCAAAAGCGCCACTAAAAAAAGGAGCGAGCTCTTCACATTTCATTTAATGCGGTGCTCTTTCCACTTGAGTTATCTAAACCGGGCAGAGAGGGCTTTCTGTCTTTTTGGGGCGGTGAGCAGCGAGGCCTGTACTGTACGAGGTGCTCTCTCACAGGGGCTGAGCAGCCGCAGATTAGCAGGTGTGAGAGGGAGCCACAGACTCCCCCCAGAACCAGCACAGGTTGGAGCCTAATCCTTAATCCCATTTCCCTCCCCAGACTCTCTCTCTTTCTCTCTCTCTCTTTCTCTCTCTCTCTCTCTCTCTCTCTCCCTCCCCCTCTCTCTCTCCCTTCCCCTCTCTCTCTCCCTTCCTCTCTCTCTCTCTCTCTCTCTCTCTCTCCCCCTTCCTCTCTCTCTTTCTCTCTCTCTCTCTCTCTCTCTCTCCCTCCCTCTCTCTCTCTCTCTCTCTCTCTCTCTCTCTCCCCCTCTCTCTCTCCCTTCCTCTCTCTCTCTCTCTCTCTCTCTCCCTTCCTCTCTCCCTTCCCCTCTCTCTCTCTCTCTCTCTCCCTCTCTCCCTTCCTAAAGCCATGCCCAGAGGCTCTAAGGGGAACCCTGAAAAGGAGGGGTAGAGACTGCCCATACAGATTGGCTTAGCTTCCAACCTCCCCTCTTTTCAGCTTCCCTTGGAAGTTCCACCCTCTCGAGTGATAGCTCCGTCTCCGTGGCCCTCAGTCATGCTCTCCTATTCACTCACTGTCTCTTGCTCTGGTCCCCTTTCCCCAAAGCTCCCTTCTCTATGTGTGTTCGTCTACCCCGTCTCCTCTCCCAACCTCACCCACCTGCTTTCTCTCCTTTTTTATTCCTCTTTCCTCCATCACTCCACTTTGTTCCCCTTTCTTTCTCACACCCTCTCTCTCTCTCTCTAGTAGTTAGTAGCACCTAATAGTTGTAGCACCGATATTCCATATGATTGTGTTCTTCCAGTACACTTACTTTTTAATCTTTTATTTTTATGTTTATTATCTTCTTTTTACTTGTTTCACTTTACTCTTATTTTGTTATCCTTTTATTGTATTTGTTTGAATTCTTTCTTGTCCTTCCTCTTATTGTGAAGCACATAGAGTTGCACATGTGCATGAAATGAGCTATATACAGTAACTAAAGATGCCTTGCCTTGCCTTCCCTCCCTCTGCATCTTTCTTTCTTTTTCCATCTCCGTCTCTTCTTCTCACATCCTCTCTCTGTGTCCCCCTCTCCCTGCAGGCTACCGAATCCGACTTGGCTCCAGCACCGACAAGAAAGACACGGGCCGGCTGCACGTGGACTTTGCCCAGGCCCGGGACGACCTGTACGAGTGGGAGTGTCAGCAGCGCTTCCTGGCCCGCGAGGAGCGCCACCGCCGCCGCTTCCAGGAGGACCTGATGCGGCCGCCCTCGCCCCCGCCCATCGTCCACTACTCCGAGCACGAGTGCGGCCAGCTGGGGGAGAAGATCAAAGGTACGCTGACCAACCTCCACCCCACCCCTTACTCCACCCCACTCCTCCACCCCACTCCACCAACCTCCACCCCACCCCACCCCACCACTCCACCCTCCACCCCACTCCACCAAGATGTGCTTCAGCTCACAGAACCTCCTCTCTCACCCTGGCAGTCTGTCTCACATATGCTCATCCTCTCTCTCTCTTTCTCTCTCTCTCTCTCCTCCTCTTCCTTTTGTTCTCTCTGTCTCTGTACCTTTCTCTCTCTACCTCTACTTCTCTCTCTCTCTCTCTCTCTGTCTGTCTCTCTCCCTCTACCTCTCTCTCTGTACCCTTCTCTCTCTCCCTCTACGTCTCTCTCTCTACCTCCTTCTCTCTTTCTCTGTCCTCTTCTCTCTCCCTCTACCTCTCTCTCTGTACCCTTCTCTCTATCCCTCTACCTCTCTGTCTGTCCCCTTCTCGCTCTCTTTCCCTCTGTCCCCTTCTCTCTCTCTCTCTTTTCTCTCTCCCTCTCTCTCCCTCTCTCTCTCTGTCTCCTTCTCTCTCTCTCCCTCCATCCCCTTCTCTCTCTCTCTCTCTCTCTCCCTCTCTCTCTCTCTCTCTCTCTCTCAGGGGCATTCTTTCCAAGTTACTGGTCTGTTTTCTTCTGCCTAAGTGATTCTCCTGACACCCTTTAAGAGACGGATGCTGTCGATTTGTCTGCTGTCACTCTGTGTGCATTCAAGTGTGTGTGTGTGTGTGTGTGTGTGTGTGTGTCTGTGTGTGTGTGTCTCTTTAGATTTGAAGCTGGTTTCTGTTCAGTGAAAAGCTCCATCTGTTTAGTGTCTGAGTGCGGTTTGAGTGATGGTCCTTCCCCAAATGGTGAACAAGGGAGGCTGAGACAGAGGGAAGAAAAGACAAAAGAAGAAAGGAGCGATAAAGAGCATGCGTCACAAAGGCTTTAAGCACAGCCACGTGTTGCTTCACAGAAAGGCTTCCAGATCTGAGACCTGGGAGGATAAAACCACCAGTGCCAAGGGAACAACCCCCCCCCCCCTCCCCTGACAGCCCTAATGAGGGCTGCTCTTCTGCTTCCTATGCTGAGCGCCACACAACCAAACACAGCCTCTCTCTCCCCGCCGAGCTCCCTCACAGACCCTCCGCCCCAAACCCGTCACCTTGACAAATCTCTGCAACCTCACACACCCTTCACAGTGACATTTCAATTGGCCCAGAAATGAATCGTTGCCACTCTATATTAAGTATAGGGGAGAGGGGGAGAGAGAGGGAGAAGGAGGGAGAGAGAGAGAGAGAGAGAGAGAGAGAGAGAGAGAGGGAGAAGGAGGGAGAGAGAGAGAGGGAGAAAGAGAAAGGCCACAGTCAGAGCTCCACCGTGCCCGTAATGCTTCTCAAACAACTCCATGTGGAAATAGGACTTCTTTCCAGTGGCATTAATGGCAGGTTATCGCTCCACCCAATGGCTCCTTAAAAAACCAACACACAGCACAAAAAGGCGTTTCTTCACTTCTCTCTGCTGTCCCTGAAGGAGAATCTTCCCCCCCTCCCCCCCATCTTTATCTACCAAAAGTGTAGCGCCACTTTGGTAGCGCGGCGTGGGGCCACGACATGATGGAACAGCATTAATACGGGCTGAAGGTGTCTTTTAATAATGCGCGCGGGAGCGGGCTCTGGTTGGAGCAGGATTGCTAAAGGACGAAGGCCTAAATCATGCCGTGAATAAGCAGGGGAGCCGCCGGCTCTATTTATGTTTATGCCACATTGATTCAATCTGTAAAGGTGGTGATGGATTATTAATGCAAATCATTTGACAGGCCTGCAAGGGGCTGTGCGGTCAGCAGCCTCCGTAAATAAATCACCCCCCCCCCCCCCCACACACACACACACACACACACACACACACACCCAATCAGACACACACACACTCACACCCAATCACACACACACACACACACACACAACCACCAACACCTCTGCTTCTTGCCTCTCACCCCCCAGCAACACGACAGCCTCAGGCTGCTAGTTTAAACAACACCTCACATCACACATACACACACACATGCATACATACATACACACACACACACACACACACTCTCAAACACACTCACACCTAAGCCAAGTCACCTCTGTTCATTCTTGTCTTTCACTGTCGTTCTGTTTTTCCTAGAAGCCTCTCCTCTCCTCTCCTCTTCCTCCCTCTCCCTCCATCCTCTTCTCCCCCCTATCACCTCCATCTGCCGTTCAATAAAAATGCTAAGTGAGAGCCGAGCTGTCTAGCACTTTTTAACATGCACCATGATGAATACACAGGCTGAGGTGTGTGTGTGTGTGTGTGTGTGTGTGTGTGTGTGTGTGTGTGTGTGTGTGTGTGTGTTTTTAACATGCACCATGATGAATACACAGGCTGAGGTGTGTGTGTG
>NC_045171.1:24869570-24884570 GCF_900700415.2 Clupea harengus | reverse complement strand
GGAATACTGCTTGTCAAAGTACAATGGAGGAGCGGGAAGACTGATAAGTGACGAGGGGTAGCTGTAGTAATAACACTTATTAGGACTGGCCAAGACTCCGCCATTAGAGGCAGCACGCTCTCCCTCAGTGGAGCAGCCAGGCTCTTAACACCACACACCACACACACACACACACACACACGCCACACATACACACACACACACACACACACCACACACCACACACACACACACACACCACACACACACACACACACACACACACACACACACACACACACATGAACACACATGAACACACTCACACTCACACACACACACACACACACACACACACACACACATGAACACACACTCCCTCAGTGGAGGAGCCAGGCTCTTAACACCACACACCACACACCGAGGAAAGTAGCCCTCCTCTTTCTCTTCCTCTCACACACACACACACACACATGAACACACATGAACACACTCACACACACACACACACACACACACACACACACACACTCACAGAGACACACTCACAGAGACACAGACACACTCACACAGACACACTCTCACACACGGGCTCAACCTTGTTACTGCTACACATAGAGCTGGAGAAATGACAAGAGACAAGCTCGGTTAACAAGGCCCATAAAGAGAGAATGGGAGCAGCTTTTAAGGTAGTGGAGTAGCAGACCCTCCACCTCCCCTAATGTATCCATCAGGGGTAGCCATCCATACAGGTACAAGAGTCAGCCTACATCCAGGGCAGAGCTTCTTGGATGGAAAGAGCCTCCTGAAAGAGGAACGGACAGGCGGGGAGGCTCCCTCTCAGGCATTCTCCTCTCTTTGCAACACAGCTGGCAACACTCTGGGTGTGTTAATGGGTCTGTGGTCTTCCCCAACACTCTGGGTGTGTTAATGGTGCTGTGGACCTCCCCAACACTCTGGGGGCCTCATTTACTAACAGGATTGCGCCCATTTCAGGCGTAAAATAGCGGGTAAAGACATAAAACCCTATTTCCAAAGGAGGCGCATCTGAGTAAAAGCGCAGATTACCGCAACTGGGAAGTGGGTGTGGGAAAGTGGGTGTTCGTCGCAAAAAGATGGGAGGAGATGCGTAAAGTGCGCCTAATTATGTATTAGTAACGTAACAAGAGGTGTTTTAGCATGACATATCAGCTACTAAATTAAAACTATGTGCCTGCGAGAAATTTGAAAAATGTTTATGTTTGATATATCATTTAATATAGGCATACAAACAAATAGAATTACAAACTGTCCCACCAGCTAGCTGTTCGGGAAAAGTTCGGCCACGTCTTACCCAGAATCGCGTTCATTGTATGGTTTAAACGGTATTTCATAGTTCAAGCACACCGAGTACAGTGCACACCTTCTGCGTAGGAGTAACGCGTATCTATTCAGGAAAAGTACTTGTACTCGAAGTACACTAACTAAACTACCGGTAAGTAAATTGTAGAGACAGAGCAGCATATTAATTTCACCTTCCATGTTTATTTTGATGTTATAGCCTCTCAAGCGCAAGCTACCCCCAGTGCCATGGCAACCTACAACTACAGTTTTCAAATGTATCTGCCTAGGGCAGCGTTTTTGAAAAGCATGGTTTCCAGTGTTGGAATACGCCTTTTTAAAGTAAGGGGTGTCGTGTATTCCTACCAGACTATTTAACGGGATGCTATGGAGCAGTTAACCTGGCTATTAAGTATCCTAGCTATCTCTAGTTTAGACCCATATTAACAGTTTGCCGTTGCCTGTGTGTGATTAACTCATGTTAATATGTGTGAATATGAACTTGTGAACATAAACTCGTTAATATGAAGCTGCACAGGCACCCTGAGGGGTAACCATAGCAACCCAGACACTCAATGTTCGCTGAAAAGTTTAATTTCCCCAAATCAGCTCACCAATAAAAGTCTTGAATTCAAAGTGATCACAACTTTTAATGTGGACGGAAATGCTAAACGGAGAAATATTTATGAGTTTCTATATTTACCTGGGTTAGTTTGCTGTAACCTCGTGAACCAAAAGCTCTAATTCTAATTTTAGCTCATCATCCACGGTGGAACACACAGGCTCTTTCTTCCCTATTTTCGCGGAGCGCTAAATAACACTAATGGGCGGTGTTAGGCGCAGATGACGCGACGAGGGTTCTTGTTTGATAAATAGGATGCAAAATACCGTGCGTTATTTGCGGTTTGGCAAAGGCGCAGATTAAGCTGCGGTCGCAATGTTAGTAAATGAGGCCCTGGGTGTGTTAATGGGTCTGTGGTCCTCCCCACCCCACCGTCCATTACGGACTGGCCAAGTAGTTGCCTCTGTGTCACGCCCCTGAGCTGCACCAAGGCTCTGAGCTGGAGAGCAGCCGTCAGTCACAGCACTCTCTGAAGTCTCTCAGGTACATTACTGCACATCATTCAGAATGTGTGTGAGAGAGAGAGAGAGAGAGAGAGAGAGAGCGAGAGCGAGAGCGGGAGAGGGAGAGGGAGACTGAGAGAGAGTGTGTGTTTTTTTTTTTCAACCTTAGTCACCTGTTGCCCTCTTTTGCACAACTCCAAACAAGCATGACACAAACAGAAATATATAGTGTTACCCAATAGCAGCGCAAGTGCAAAAGCAAAAGCAACACTGTAAACAACGATGAAAGAAATGTGTAAGAAAAATGAAATCAAAAATGAATAGGCCAGGCCGGGAGACACAGTTTAAACCCCAGCCATAGACGAACACAAACAGAGCTGGCTTTCATCTCGCCTCCCTCTCAGATAACCCCGTTTGCACTCATCACACATCATTCACCAGAGAACCTTCCAAGGCCTCAGCAATCGCACTATGACAACAATGATCCCTTACACACACACACACACACACACACACACACACACACACACACACACACACACACACACAAGTACAGACCTCACAAAATGTATCATTCTGGGTTTCAATTATGAGAACGTGATGATGATGAACCCTGACTCCCTTGTTGTGTTGATATGGTGCATGTGCAGTGCATTGTGGGGGAAAAGAAGGTAAGTCGCTCCAGAGGTCTTTAGCATTCTCGGGTCTGAAAAGCAGAAACAGGTAGAGTATTGGGTTGGGGGGGGGGGGGGGTTGGACTGCATCTCCACGTCAGCAGGGTCCTTCTATGAAGTATCCCCCACACATCCCAATTACCCATGCAGACAGCTCTTCTTCAGACTGCAGGGTTCCCTCAGTTATCCCTCCTTAGACTGGAGAAATAGCATCAAAACTCAAAGTATAGACACTGGACTTGCAGACCTTGGTGGCGTAAACAAGGCCATAGACTAAAAGTAAGTAAAGCAACCAAAAAAAGTACGAAAGAAGTGAAATGATTTCCTTGTAAAAATGGTAACACATCTCTGGTGGTGGTAGACTGACTGCCTGCTGCAAAACACCTCCCTTCTGTCAGCACAGTCACTTGAGCTCTCTCTCTCTCTCTCTCTCTCCCTTTTCCTCTCTCTCTCCCCCTCTCTCTTTCTCTCACAATTTCTGCAGTCGGCTGATCAATAGTTTGATTGATTGGTAGCAGGTGGATCTTTAAGGGGTAATGGATATGGTCATTTGTGCCTGGCTCCCCTTCTCACCCAGTAGAACCTAGGAAGGGTAAATACTGGAGAGGAGAAACAGTGATGTTTTACTCAGCCATGCCCCCATACCCCCCCACCGCACCCCTCCCTTCCCCGCCCCGGCGTGTCAACAAACAAGCAGTCGTGGGTAGAAGCCACTATGAGCCGGCACGCTGGCTAGTGATGAGGCTTTGTTGGGCAAGACTTCAATGTAGCAGTAGGGGTAGCCAGAGTTTTGACAAACACAAAGATTGCCCGCCGATGCTAAGTATAGTGGCCGCTCTTGGGCTTAGCGGGTCACTGCTGAAAAGACTGGAAGAAAGAAAGGCAGAGGATAAAGAGGACAGGATGAAAT
Source organism: Clupea harengus (assembly GCF_900700415.2). Taxonomy (NCBI): domain Eukaryota; kingdom Metazoa; phylum Chordata; class Actinopteri; order Clupeiformes; family Clupeidae; genus Clupea; species Clupea harengus. Next base: position 24,880,622 of record NC_045171.1, on the reverse strand, counting down.
GAATCGCGGGTTTGTTTGTTTTTTTTACCCCCATTTTCAATTTCTGGAACGGTGAAGAACTGTCTCAAGAAAACCACTTCAGCTTATTTCTATTTGTCTCTTGTTCTCTCTCGCCCAAACATCACTTCAAGGGTTAGGGTTTTAGCACAGTTACAGAAGCCGTACCAAATAAATCCCTGTTTATTTATTCAGCAGTGTTTCCCTCTCTATTTATTTTTTAACCAGCTCCAGGTTGGAATCCCTCTTGAAGGCACTTTTGCATTCTCTCTCAATGCCCGTATCCAGCTGGCACTTTATACTGATGTTTGGTTTCCTGTTTTTGCTTTCTTTTTTCAGTGTTTTGTTTTGACTTCTCTTTTTGTGCCTCAGCTGTGTACTTCCTTGGCAGGTTGTTTAGATAGATCCCACGGAGAATACAAGTGGAGAAGCTATGAAAACCTCAAACAACTTTTCAAACAGTGAGGGTTTCGAATCGCTTCCGAAATCCGTTCGACACAAACCAATCAGGTTTCCCCTTTCCCCCTCTCAGATACGTGTCAGACTTCCGGGAGATCAGTCTCCCAATATTCCATCAACAGAGATCATTCCGCCTGACATTAACTGAATGACCTGGATTGAAAACATGAAGCCCCCCGGCGCCCTGTTCAAATGACTCTGCCTTTATCAGCCGGCAGCAGGCGGGTCTTTTGATGGGGGATCTGTCAGGACTAAGTTCATCTGGCTGTAATAACACCACAGAACTGTCACGATGGAGGGTCCGCGTGTCACGGCAGTCAGTCAGCTGAGAGAGCGCGAGAGGAAGATGAGAAACATCGGCGTCACTACGAGAGAAACGCATCCCCGCATTTCCACAGATAGCACATCAGCATGTAGGAACACTCACACCAGAAATCATATTGCCACGACTGGGTTGTCTGTCTGTCAGCAACCACACCAGCCCTAGTAGCGTACATCCGTAGCGCTCGCACACACACACACACACACACACACACACACACACACACACACACACACTCACACTCACACATTCAGACCCACTCTTGACAGGCAGTTATATATATAACCAGAGTCCATACATGCACGCACACATGCACACACCCAGGCACAACCTTGCTTTCTCCCTTGCCCTCTCCATCGATCTCCCCCAACAAATTAAAGCATGCTGAAGTCGCAATCGATCCTGCCTCGTCTCTCTTGAATACCCCCCCCCCCCACACACACACACACACACACACACACACATCTCCCCACTGCAACCCACCCTACTTCAGACAGGCCTGGTTGCGGCCTTATTGACTCCCCAGGGTTGATTAAGACCCCTTTGAAGAAGTGGAGGAGTGAGAGAGCGAGACGTGGAGGCGCGGAGCCCAGAGAGAAGGAAGGAAGCAAGGGGGGAAAGAGAGAGTGGAAATGAGTGGTGGGCTGTGTGTGTGTGTGTGTTAGGGAGTGTGTGTTAGTGTGTGTGTGAGCGTGTGTGTTAGCGTGTGTGTGTTAGTTTGTGTGTGTTGAGAGCAGGGCAGATCTTCCATCTGGAGAGGAGTGGGGAGTCTCTCCTCAGAAGCATAGCAGTCACTTTCTCATGGCTTGTTAAAGGGAGACACCCTCGGAAGCTCCTATCTCCCAGCATCCCCCGCATCATTCATCCTGCCTGTGTGTGAGGAGCCTTCAGATATGGCTCTCGGGACAGAACAGGCCCTCGACTAGGAGTGGAGCGCTAGACCACTGTGATGGAGCTCAGGGATAAAGAAATGTGAGATTAAAGCATAACCTTAATGCCATTCTATACCATTAGAGATATAACATAGGTGGAAGAGGATAGTTTATAGAAGATAGTTTGTAGCCTAGTGTTGTACACTTAAAACCTTGATATTGGATTGTGTAAGTCTTTTTGTGATTTTCCTTGTTCGTATAGCCGCGCTACATATGAGCATGGAAGTCTCCTCCCTGGCGCTCAACCACCTCTCAGCTCAGTGTAAAACTGGATGAGGTTTTTCACAACCTTTAAATGTCAGTATTGCAGGGCAGGTTTTAATGGCGCCCGTGGATTTTGAACGGTTAGCCGTTCCTGCTTTTGCAAGTGCCAATAGCCTCCATTTGGCCAAAGCAAGTGAGCAGGAGCGGCCGGTTTTGAAACAGCCTCTTGCACATTTGGAATATGGTGATTTGCCGTGTGTGTTTTTCCATGACATGGGTTTCTGTTTTTCCCCCACTGGTGTACGTGTGGCTATGGGCTGTGCTTGTACTGGCATCCTTTCTACAAAGGCACTGCCATGTCTGGCTTCTCATTTTTTCCCCTCCTCCTCCTCCTCCTCCTCCTCCTCCTCCTCCCCCACCGCCCCTCACCAGCTGGCATAGACTGCCACACTTGAGCTAAACGAGAGCTATGATGATGGAATTCATTGCTGAAGAGGGGAATCCACTGGAGACAACAGCGCCCGCAGACAAATGGGAAGGCGCGCGGGAAATGAACATCGCAAAGCGTGACACCCGCAAAACTGCATTAGTAGCAACGAGGTAGAATGTCTTAATTATTGACCCAGCCATAGCTGAGCAGCTGAACTCCCTGCCAGTAAGCACTTAAATGGATTTAATGACTTAAATATACAAATGCAAATGAAAACATTGGCTGCACTGCACATTTGCAAGTTGCGTGTGCTGCGGTTTAATTGCCAATGAACTGCATATTTACACACATTCTCGTTCTCGCTCTGTGTCTCTCGCACGCTCGCTCGCTCGCTCGCTCTCTCCCTCCTGTCTCTGTCTCTGCTGTATTCAGAATTGTGCTGCAGAAGGTGGTGTGTGTGTGTCAGTGTGTGTGTGTGAGAGAGTGTGTGTCTGTGAGAGAGTGTGTCTGTGAGAGAGTGTGTGTGTGTGTGTGTGTGTGTCTGTGTGTGTGTGTGTGTGTGTGTGTCAGTGTGAGAGTGTGTGTGTGTCAGTGTGAGAGTTTGTGGGTGTGAGAGTGTGTGTGTGTGTGTGTGTGTGTGTGTCAGTGTGAGTGTGTGTGTGTGTGTGTGAGAGAGTGTGAGTGTGTGTGTGTGCGAGTGTGTGTGTGTGTGTGCGCGCACGCACATTTCCCCCATCAGAGGTGTGTTACAGATGGCTGCTTCACACTGCATGAGATTAACGGCTCGTAGCAGCGCTGCCTCTCCCACTCGTCTGGTCCTCCAGCCCCCCCCCGCTCCTGGGCTCCCACGCCGCGATGGTCTACCTACCATCCAGCCACCATTACCCCCAGCGCCACCCTCCACCCCCGCCACCCCTGCCACCCACACCGGCTTCGGTTCATTCGTTATCTGAGAGCCAAACTCCTGAGAACCATCCTTTCATCTCGGGCTTTAGATTTATGGCTTTCTGGAGGGGGTGATATTAATGGCTTGTCATTAGCGCCGAGCGTCCTATCTCATCCTTGGTTAAGACCACAGGCTGAAGCCCAGGTTTCATCTGGCCTGAGCCACTTAAGCAGAGGGAGAAATGCGTGAAGTATAAATAGATACCTACAGACAATTCTTTTGATTTCTGCTTCCTAAACATCTGTCAAGGGTGCAAAGTGCTGTGCCAACGAAGGGAAGGCCTTCTTGGGCAAAGCCAGAGAAATCACTGCAGTTATCCACATTTTGATGAAATGAAAAAAATCAAACATTTCTCTGGCATAGTGTTAGTGCCAGGAGCACAGTTGGGCTCCTCATAGAAGCTTCTTGAACAGGAGCAAACTGTTGGATGCAAGGTCGTGTCCACCACTATCATGCCTGAGCCAGAGCCAGGAATTCTGCTACCAGCTGTCTAGTCCTCATGCAGTGTCCCCAGTGGCTGTTTTCGTTTATTTTTTTGTATTTATCCGTTTGATTATATTATTTGTTTTATTTATTTATTTTCTATTTTGATTTCTTTGAATGACGGTTGTCACTTCACGGCGGGGGTGGGCGTCATTTCCCCAACCACGCCCTTGCCCCCACCCCTCCTCCACCCCGACCCTCCCCATCTCAGAGTCGTCCCACCCCTGCCCTCAATGTGCTGACAAACCCGTCCGGGAGGTAGGCCTGCCTCAACAGACACAGCGCACAGCTGTACCACGGGGGAGAGGTGGGCCTGGTGTGTGTGGGGGGGGGGGTTGGGGCGGGGGGGGGGGTTTGGGGGAGAGAAAGAACAGGGAAGATCGTGACTGCCTTCCTACCTGACACCACTTTTTCACTCCTCTGCTCCCTCCCACTCGCCCCCCCTTCTTTCTCTCTCTCTCTCTCTCTCTCTCTCTCTCTCATTCTCGGGACGGTTCTCACTGGCCGTGGCCTCCCCCCTTCCCCTGCCACAGTTGAGCAGATTGTCTCTGTATTCCACGCTGCTTCCAAACAAAAGGCATGGGACCATTTCTCCAAAGCCCAGCGCAAGAACCTGGACGTGTGGCGCAAGCAAGCAGAGGTTGGTCTTTTCTCCCTTTCCTTCTTGATGCACTGAAGTATGTTTGACAGTACTGTTCACCCTCGTGTCTCTCGCTACTATGTGATAACCACGCCACGCTTTTTTTCCTCCACAAGTCAGGTGATCCGGTGAGGTGTAAGGGTCCTGTTTGGTATCCCCCTCAGTCCTCTCTCTCTCTCCCTCTGTCCTCCTTCTCTCTCTCCTTCCCTCTCCCTCTGTCCTCCCTCTCTCTCTCCTTCCCTCTCCCTCTGTCCTCTCTCTCTCTCCCTCTCTCTCTCTTCCCCACCCCTCCTTCTCACCTCTTTGCTCTCCCTCTCTCTCTCTTCCCCACCCCTCCTCCTCATCCCTTTGCTCTTGCTCTGGTTCTCCACTGCCCTCTCCTCCACTCTCCCTCTGTCCTCCCTCTCTCTCTCTCTCTCTCCCTCTGTCCTCCCTCTCTCTCTCCTTCCCTCTCCCTCTGTCCTCCCTCTCTCTCTCCTTCCCTCTCCCTCTGTCCTCCCTCTCTCTCTCCTTCTCATCCCTTTGCTCTTCCTCTGGTTCTCCCCTGCCCTCTCCTTCCCTCTCCCTCTGTCCTCCCTCTCTCTCTCCTTCTCATCCCTTTGCTCTCCCTCTGTCCTCCCTCTCTCTCTCCTTCCCTCTCCCTCTGTCCTCCCTCTCTCTCTCCTTCTCATCCCTTTGCTCTTCCTCTGGTTCTCCCCTGCCCTCTCCTCCCCTCTCCCTCTGGAGGGGGTTCTGTCTCGGTCTCGGGGGCTGGACATTGATTGGGAGTTAAGCAGGGTATTAGAGGCAGGCTAAACGCTCGGCTGCATTTAGGCTGCGGCCTGATGGCCTCGGTGCACAGACAGAGAGAGAGAGAGAGAGAGAGAGAGAGAGAGGTTGTGTGTGTGTGTGTGTGTGTGTGTGTGTGTGTGTGTGTGTGTGTGTGTGTGTGTGTGTGTGTGTGTGTGTGTGTGTGTGTGTGTGTGGGCGGACTAATCACACTGCCTCCCAAGGTGTCCTGCGAAAGGTAACACACCTGAGTGAGCACACACCCTCTCTCTCTCTCTCACACACACACACACACACACACACACACACACACACACACACACTAATATACAAACATGACACGTTCTCTCTCCAAGGGGCAACCAGTGAAAGGTAACTTCCAGCAAACCACTGTTCTGTTTCATCACACACACACACACACACACACACACATGCAGACACACATACACACTCAGACTCTTCAGCCTTCATGTTGGGTCCCTGAGGAGATTGTGTTGTGCGTTCCGTCCTCATACCCACCCCTGTACAGATCAATACAGTCATAACATGCCGGTCAGGGCTCAGGCACTGTGCTATTGGCCATTACCCCAGCAAATCCACATGAATCCTCATGAATCCACATCAGTCCACATGCCCTTGTGTCTTTTGGGGCAAATTGAGATCAGCCCTCCTTTAACGTTGACAGTTAATACATTAACGAGTCCTGACAATGTTTGTTCATCAGTCACTACCCAAGAAATTGCACATTAATTACCTCAAGCCTTTTTTACATCCATTTTTTTTTTTTCAAACTTGTTTATTCGTTTATACAATGAGGATTCCAGAGCTTGGCACCGGTGAATTTTACAGTCTGATCGGTAAGTTTCACATCTCTGCCATCTCCGGGCCTTGGCACGGTGGGCAGAGTGAGTGGCACGTAATTAAACAGCCCAATTTGCCGTTTGCCTCACAAACAGCGGAACGGCATTTCTCCATGGATCATGAGGCGGAGGAAGCTGATTATTTCTCGAGAGAGAGAGAGAGACGCTCAGTTCATCCGTGGAAGAGGCAGAACAGAGGGGAGGTGGTTGAGACGAGCTGTAGCGGTCCCATAGGAGAGAGAAGGGAAATCTCACAGGGCCTGAGGATACCTGATGCACAGTGTTGTTTAGTTCATTCATGATCGCTTTATGAATGCTTTCAAAACCCAAGATGAACACGTAACATGACCTCAGATGGGAAAATGAGATGGAAAGAATAGGTCTGACCCTCTGCATGAGTTGGGAGGCCATTAGAATAGACATCGAGTGCAGCTGTCTACCGCGCCGGTCTGGAAGTCAGTGATGGATTCTCTCCAGGTGTGTAGGTTTGTGTCAGTGGTCCAGTTTAAGGTTCTCACACAGAAAAGGTAGGTTTGTATCCTAACCTAAAGGCGTCATTCTGCTCGTTTTCAAAATGGCTCGGTACTCCAAGGGGGGTTCCTCGTGATGAGCAAAACTCAAAACAATTTGGGTCGTTATCATGCATTCATTTATAATATCATGAATCCCCAGCACTCTAATACCCTTAGGATGTCTTCTTCTTCTTTAGTTTCTTTTTCCAGTACACTTGCTTCTATTAATTAGCAATAACCCAGCTCATTTGCCAGAGTGGAGGGAGAGAGAAGTGTCTGTTTTAAAAGATTCCATTTACTGACTCATTTTTCAGTGATCATCCACCATCATCTCTGTTGCCATGGTGAAAGTCATTGTCCTTCATTGTTGTAGGTAAACTCAGCAGAATCTTGGGAGATTATTTTTGTTGTTGTTGTTGTTGTTAAAAACACGCATTATTTGCCCCGTGGGGGGGTGGGGGTGTTGATGGGTACTCAGAGAGCCAATGGGGGATTGAGCTCATTAATGGAGCAGTAACCTCATCCTCATCCTCATCTTCCTCACGTCTCAGTGTCCTCCGTGTCCTCCTCCCTGTCCTTCACTGGGGACACTGAGACGTGAATGCAGAAATGTTGAAGGAGGGAGGGAGGGAGGGAGGGAGGGAGGGAGGGAGAGAGAGAGAGAGAGAGAGAGAGAGAGAGAGAGAGAGAGAGAGAGAGAGAGAGAGAGAGAGAGAGAGAGAGAGAGAGAGAGAGAGAGAGAGAGAGAGAGAGGGACAGAGAGAGAGAGAGAGGGATAGAGAGACAGAGAGAGAGAGAGAGAGAGCTCCCTGCTGGGACATATTTATGCTTGGGCCGGCCCCTCTGGCCTGTCACCCACCCATGCATTAATCCATACATCTGCCCGCCCATCCATCCATCCATCCATCCATCAAGTTCAATTGCCACTCGCCCAGCCAGCCAGACAGTCACGCGATCCATCTGTGTGCTCATCCATCACTCCATCAAGCCGGCCACACACTGGCGTCTTCTGCCTTGTCTAAGCGTTGACCTCAGCCAACCAAAGTGCCTTTGCCCTCCACCCACCAGCTGGGCTCGCTCTTAGGACTTGTTTTTATGTGGCTTGACTGGCCTCATTCCGCCCACATACATCCACTCACTCACTCACACACACACACACACACACACACACACACACTCCTACACACACACACACACTCACACACACACTCCTACACACACACACTCCTACACACACACACACACACACACACACACACACACACACACACACACACACACACACACTCACACACACACACACTCCTACACACACACACACACACACACACACACACACACACTCCTACACACACACACACACACACACTCACACACACACACACACTCACACACACACACACACACACACACACACACACTCCTACACACACACACTCCTACACACACACACACACACACTCCTACACACACACACACACACACACACACTCACACACACACACACACACACACACACACACACACACTCCTACACTCACACACACACACACACACACACACACACACACTCAGCCTCCCTCCATTCTCCCTCACCCTTCTCATCTGAACTGAAGTTTATGTGAATGTGCAAGGCCTGAGTATCAGCCTTCTGTGATGGGGTGCAGCCGGGGGAAGAACAGCTCAGGGGCGCAGTCTGTACTTGAGGAAAATAAAAAAAAGAATGCCTGCCAAGATGCGCTCAGCCGCCACAGGGATTTGTTAGTAAGCGGTTAGCTACGATGGAGGCTGTGCAGAGATGGTGTTTTTGTCATGGTTTTGATTTTTTTTTTTTTTATCAACGCATTTCGTGACCTTAATCAATCTGTAAGCAGTATTAAAGCAAACACGCTTTTTTTCCCCAATCTGTTCATGGTCTTTGCTTTTACAAGCCTGGTGTGTAATACCAAAACATTAAAACCTGTTAACAGGAGACGGAGGCAGAGTAAATCCCCCTTTCTCTGGCTTTCTCTTTTTCCTCTCCCTCACACACACACACACACACACACACACACACACACACACACACACACACACACACACACACACACACACACACACACACACACACACACACACATGCTCCCTTTCCATCTGTCAGACCCATCCAGCCGGCACATGTCTGTCGGGTGCTTTGGGTCCGTGTGGTCTGGGGTTTGGGCGACGCCAGGTGACAGGTGCAGTTAGTCAGAGACTCTGCACGCTATTATCCCGGTTGCTCTTCACACGCTGAGTGGCTCGATCTGTTTAGACAAACCCTGACCCCCCCCCCCCTCTCGCCCCCTGGGCCAGCACTGAAGGTAAGTTGCCTCTCAGATCTGCTCGCACCGCTGACCTTGATCTGGCAGTAGCCACCTCAGCCCTCCCAGCCCCCAGCACCCTCCCTCTCGATCTCGCTCCGGGGTCGGCATAGGTAAGTAAGCACCGACCAGTGGATGGCACAAGCCTCCCTTGAGAGTTTGGTAAGTGCTTGCCAACTTCTCAGCTCGTGTCAGTGTCAAGTCCTCAGGCCATGGCTTTGGCTTGTGCCGCTCGGAAGGTCAGCAGACGGCACAATAACCTCGGGGACACTTTGCCTCCGCGCCGACTGGCCGTTAGCGTCCGTGTGAAACGCTCGGAGTCTCGTGTTTGTTTTCTGCAGGCCTGAGGCCGTGTAGTTTTGGCCCCGGAGCGGAGAGCTTGTAGCTGAGCCCATAAGCCGCTGTCTTCCAAGCGGCAGCTGCACGGGGAGCCGGCTGAGTTACCACTGCTTGCCCGCGCCTCTGCGCCACCCAGATGGGTCTGTTTGTGCCGCCGCTACCTGTTCCACCCCTCTAATTCACCCGCACGTCATGTGTTTGCATGGCACCGGACAGATGGTTGTGTTTACGGCCGGCTTCTGGAGATTGTGGCTGGGAAGGAAATAAATGTTTGTGCGTGTGTGTGTGCGTGTGTGCGTGTGTGTGTGTGTGTGTGTGTGTGTGTGTGTGTGTGTGTGTGTGTGTGTGTGTGTGTGCGCATGTGTGTATATCCCTCCCTGTGGCGTGCGTCGGTGGATGGTGTCCCTGCCTGCCACTCCCTTAGCCCCTGGAAGGAATACAAATATGAAAAGCAGATAAACCCCCTCCCTCCCCAGCAAGTGCAACGCCTGGCAGAGATGGACATCTGCTCCCGTTGCCCCCGCCTAGCGTGCGGGTGGAGCCCCCTTCAGGCCGCCCGTCATTAGCGCCGTCAGGCATGGGCACGTGCGGACTGCTCTCCCCAGAGCGTGCCAGCCACTGACCTGAGCAATGACACAGGCAGGCGGCATCAGCATGCTAACAAGCTCTGCTGTGAGCGTCCGTAGGAAGCGGCAATGTCAGCCAAGCAGCCCGCCCTCACCTGGCTCACTGCTGTGGGAGCGCTTCAGAGGGGATACGCTAATGGCCTGTTGACCAATTCACACTGCCAGAGGCCTCGTAGTTAAATGCCATGGTATGTGCACGTCCTTTGGCAAATTGGCACAATCTGTTGTGGCTCTTGAGTTTTGCACATGTGCATGAAATGCGCTATATAAATAAAGTTGCCTTGCCTTGCCTTGCCTTGCCTCTTGTAATTCCAGGTTGGTAGGCTGTCTCCACACAAAGCCAGACAGCATTCAGGCATTTTGGGTTGAGGTAGCAAAAGTAACTGCCACTTATTTTTGGAGAGTATGGTTTCTTTTCAAGAGTGTGACGTTACCCTTTTGTTTGACTGGTAACCTTTCTTGTAAACACAATCAGCTCAACAGACATTATACTACCCAAACCTTTATTTGTTTTGGGTGTATTTTCATTCAGCACACATGCATTCATTGAGTTTGTGTTTAAAAACGCATCTTATTTTCCCAACTCCACATTGCGTTTTTTCCCATAATCCTCCTAAGCTGTCGCCCGAAAGCCATTGAGCCGTTGAGCGTTCAAACAGTCTATTTACCTTTGCCTTTTTATGTCCGCTTGTGCGCTGAAATAATGTATTCTGAAATAATAAGGTCACCTGAAATAATTTTGAATCATCGGCGTCACCTTTCATCCTCATCAGACTCAGTGTAATTCCGTGAGTGGCTCTAAGTGTTCTATTAGTCTTGGTCATCGCGCCACCGCTGCCTGCCTGCCTGCCTGGGGAGAGGCCTGAGTTCACTTCACCAAGGATATGCAAATAAGGTCAAGTGAACGCTGCCAGACTCACAACATGGGTAACAACAGAAGAGACAAATCATGGGGGAAAATGGTGCTTTTCCAGCCGTTTGTTATTGTTCCATTTTCAGATGGTAACTGGTCTGTTTGCAGAGGACTAAAAGGACGGACAGAGATGTTAAATGGATAATGATGGAACATTTTGAAATCATGATGCCTTTTTAGGTTGGATTTGCAGTTTTGATGTTAAAATAAGCTTTTCTTCTCTCTCTCTCTCTCTCTCTCTCTCCCTCCCTCTCTCTCTCTCTCTCTCTCTCTCTCTCCTCC
>NC_045171.1:24858909-24861409 GCF_900700415.2 Clupea harengus | reverse complement strand
GTGTCATGTGTTCAGGATATGAAACACTGATAGCATTGTGTCATGTGTTCAGGCTGATAGCATTGTGTCATGTGTTCAGGATATGAAACACTGATAGCATTGTGTCATGTGTTCAGGCTGATAGCATTGTGTCATGTGTTCAGGCTGATAGCATTGTGTCATGTGTTCAGGCTGATAGCATTGTGTCATGTGTTCAGGCTGATAGCATTGTGTCATGTGTTCAGGATATAAAACACTCATAGCATTGTGTCATGTGTTCAGGCTGATAGCATTGTGTCATGTGTTCAGGGTCCCTGATAGCATTGTGTCATGTGTTCAGGATATGAAACACTGATAGCATTGTGTCATGTGTTCAGGCTGATAGCATTGTGTCATGTGTTCAGGCTGATAGCATTGTGTCATGTGTTCAGGCTGATAGCATTGTGTCATGTGTTCAGGCTGATAGCATTGTGTCATGTGTTCAGGCTGATAGCATTGTGTCATGTGTTCAGGGTATGAAACACTGATAGCATTGTGTCATGTGTTCAGGGTATAAAGCACTGATAGCATTGTGTCATGTGTTCAGGGTACTGATAGCATTGTGTCATGTGTTCAGGGTCTACAACACTGATAGCATTGTGTCATGTGTTCAGGCTGATAGCATTGTGTCATGTGTTCAGGGTATAAAGCACTGATAGCATTGTGTCATGTGTTCAGGGTATAAAACACTGATAGCATTGTGTCATGTGTTCAGGCTGATAGCATTGTGTCATGTGTTCAGGCTGATAGCATTGTGTCATGTGTTCAGGGTCCCTGCTAGAGTAGAGGTGGTACTGACAGCTGTTCTGAGAGCGAACTGGGACCCAGTATGCCTATAATGTTCTTCATTCCTGTGTTGATTAGAGATTGAGTGCAGTTTATGGGAATAACCAGTCTAATCTGTAACCTGTATCACGACAACCTCAGACTGCCCCAGGTGCTATTAGCTCTACAAAGCTAACTCTTTTTCATTTCAGATCTCTAGCCAGCAAATCATTCTTAGTTAGTGACATTATAATATGCTACAATTTAGATTTTATGTTTCTTACTGAGTGGTAAATGGACTGCATTTATATAGCACTATATCTACTCAGAGAGCACTCAAAGCGCTTTACACACTAATGCCTCAGACCTTTACTCCTTCACACACCGATGGCAGAGGCTACTATCTAAGGTCCCTACTTGCACATCGGGAGCGGTTGGGGGCCGATGATTTCTTTTGCCTTTTTTGACTCACTGATCACTCCGGAGATTCATAAAAGCTCAGTCTCTGTTGAGAAAAGGTCCATAAACGAGAGTGCTAGTCCTCAGTTCATTAAGGCCATAGCTTGATCGGTGTTCCCAAAGAGATAAACACACGCTTGGGACTACTTCCACTATGTTTTCATTCTACTTTATGTACCTTGTGCTTCCTTTTAATTAGTAAGCCCCTATTATACGGCTTCCTCCTAAGCATGTGTTTCCCCCTCTCTGCCCCCTTGCTCACTCGGTATCCAGTTGCCAGTGCTTCCGTTTCTCTCTTCCCAGCATGCATTGCTTTGGTACCCGCTGCCACATTGGGCACAGAGTGTGTTTTCTTCACCAGGGCTCCGCGGCGCCTAAATAGAAGTTGAAGGATCGCCTCGCTGAGAAGCAGCTGTACAGGAAACCTGCTGCCTGTCAGAATGCGCAATGGCTAGCCCTCAGCTCCACACAGAAATACATGCACACAGACGCACACCCCAGCACACACACACACTTGATGTGCGTGTTGTGGCTGTCTGTGTGATCTGTGTGTCTGTAATTAATACAGGCTCACACACACATACATACATACATAACAGTTGGTCTGTTTATTCCACCCACACACAAACAAACCTCCCAACACGGTGAAACCTGGCTGTATCCAGCAGTAGTCCTCAGCCTGGGTGTGTGTTTCAGCCGTAGTCCTCAGCCTGGGTGTGTGTTTCAGCCGTAGTCCTCAGCCTGGGTGTGTGTTTCAGCCGTAGTCCTCAGCCTGGGTGTGTGTTTCAGCCGTAGTCCTCAGCCTGGGTGTGTGTTTCAGCCGTAGTCCTCAGCCTAGGTGTGTGTTTCAGCCACCAGTTACTGCAGGCAACAGGTCCACCCTGACAGCACGGAGTATCCAATGCCCATTGAGAACTGAAGCAGCTGGAGCAGGCATTCACATGTGGGACAACACACACACACACACACACCCACACAGAGATATACACGGAGGAACATCCATCAGCCACACACACACACACACACACACACACACACACACACACACACACACACACACACACACACAGAGATATACACGGAGGAACATCCATCAGCCACACACACACACACACACACACACACACACACACATACACACATACGTACACACACGTACGCATACACACACAGTGTCACATGAACCCATGAGTGGTTGGATAGGGCTGTTGTCAGGTTTACGACTAGCAAGCATTACACACATAATAACACACACACT
>NC_045171.1:24778909-24841409 GCF_900700415.2 Clupea harengus | reverse complement strand
AAGCCACAAGTTTTTTTTTCCCCATTTGTTTGGGAGTGTGTGTGTTTTTCCGCTCCAGTGCCTGGGTCAATTATTGAACAGCCATATTGAGTGTTTGCACGGCGCGAGTTATTTCCACAAGTCCTATCTAGCGTGTGTGAGCATGGAAGGGTATACAGTACAGCCAGGGATCTCCCTCCTCACAGAGGCTCCGAGGTCAACACAGGAGCTCAAGCAGTGTGTGGACAGTGGAGTGGCCTGTGGTCGCACGCACACGGCATGGATGCAGAAAGCCCAGCGCAGCCCTCAAAACTCAGCTCATCCTCCAGCATCCTCTCTTTGCCTGACAACATCAGACACGGCTTTCCACTGGCTTCATACCTCATGTGTGTGAGTGTACGTATTTGTTTATGAGTACGTGTGTGAGCATAAATACACACACACACACTACCACACACACACACATGTAACAAACAGGCTTTATTTTATGCCATCATTTCAACCCCATTTTATCCCTGTCATCTCTATGGGTGCTTGGAGTCGTGTGCGAAAGCTGTATTACATGGGAATAAATTCAGCTGAGTAGAGAGGGACAATTACCAGGGCTGCGGGTTCGGAGGCAGAGGTACATTATATACGAGCGCTGTGCCTGTCACGCAGGGGGAATTAGCACAGCAGGGTGTGTTGTGTAAGAAAAGGAAGGTTTCATACCTCCATCGCTCTCCTCCAGGCAGCACAGTCAAGCATTCCAAATGTTTCTAATGTGCTATTTGTATGTTAGTGTTAGTGTGTGTGTGTGTGTTTACGTTCTTACGTGACTCCAACGGAAACTGAGGATTTATTACACATAGTTTGTCCTCATCAGGCTGCCTCTATTTCCTGAGGCTACATGTATGGAACATTAGGTTCAAGTCCCTGTCAGAGTCTTTCCCAACCGCTGTGTATTAGTAAGAGGCAATGAGCGTGTGCGTGTGTGTGTGTGTACACACTTATCTCTCTCACACACACACATTTTGAAGTACGCTTCTATACATAAACATTTTAATGGTCGTGCATTTTTAATACCACTATTCCACAGTAAACATGAACTTAGTTAGTCACACAACATGAGCATTCAAGGAACATCATGAGGGTTGCCTGTGAACGGGTATGAAGTGCTCCCTCCGCTGTGTGGGACATGGCAGCACTTAAACATCAACAGGGTGCAAACCCATATCCTTCTATTCTATCCTGCTGCTTGGGCCAGATGGAGTCCATCATGTGTGAGCTATGTTCATAAGAGATGTCTTCCTGAGGGTGTCCTTCACTTCATGGAGGCCTAGTTGTTTAGTTTAGGCCTTGTCTTTTCATTTGACTATGAATGTGTGGGCCTATCTGGCTTAAGACTAGTGTAATTACTGTATCTTATTTTGAACCTGATCCACATAGGCTGTCCAATAACATGAAAGAGGGGAGCTGTCCTTCAAATTCTCCATTTTCCCGGGGTTTCCCCCAAGTCTTTGCCTGACACCTCAATACATTTAACAAATGATGAGCCTTTCTGATGTGAATAGAGCATTTACATAGAACACAGAATTCTACTTGTTTTGCCCTTTATTTTGCCTTCTGTAGCGTGCCAAGTGTCTCTTGACGTTTGGTTTTTACCTCATAACTTCAAGTCATCAACGCTGAGATTTGTGTGTGTGTGTGTATCAGAGAGGGATGTTTTTTGTATGTATACAGGCACTAATGAGGTCTTCCAGTCTACCTCCCTGAGATATTCTTCCATTTGCTGTCATCTCCTCCTCTTGAAGCCACACAAGGATTTCTCATTTCAATTCAAGGTGGCTTCGCGTGAAGCATTTTCGAAAGGTGAGATTCATGCTGCCATCACTGCTGGAAAATCAGCCCCTGCGGAAGCACTCCAGGAGTGTCCTTGAACACCTGGTCTTATTATTGCCTTGGAGCATTATCTTCAAAGAGGGGGAAAGGGCACAGATGTCAAATTCGGCTAAGCGGAGTCTCGATCCTCGTGCTAAATCCCTCGTTAGGTATGTACCTCACGCTCAAAAGAAGTAATTGGATCTGAAACGCAACTCAACAAGGTTCATTTGGGTGATGTCTTGATGCCTGAGATATTTCTAATTATCTCACTTTTACCTGAATTCCTCAATCCGGGCTGAATCCCGTTAATTCCAAGCTGTGCTCCCCCTGGGTGATCAGATGAGTGTATGAAGGTTGAGTGCGTGTGTAGGCCAAGGCTACAATAAAGCCCTCATTTAAGACTTGGAAAAAAAACTTGATTAACAAAAAAAGACTACTTCCATCTCCACTTGTCTGGGTAAGACACAGTGACACACACCACTCAACACTTTGTGGAACAACCGTAGAACCGTGTGTGAGGGGCTTCCCTAAACCACGATGCGCCAGAGAAGATCAACTAGAACATGCATTGAGGCCTTCGAATTCTGAGCGTGTAGTGCAGTGATTCACTAGCTCCCCCTACTGGATAGTACATGCATCATCACACCAGCTGCGTATGACACCTTGGTGATTCATCGGAGTCAAGATTTTATTGGTGTGTGTGTGGCATTAAGGGATCAGTTCACATCCTCACGCTAACTAACGTCCCAGCGAAGCTTTGCAAGCCTCATTAAGTTATGTATCTGTATAAACCTCTACAATGATGGATTTACAGAGGGAGAGACAGAATATATGAGCCTTTAGGCAGCTGGAATGGCATAGAAGACACAGATAATAGACTATTACGGAAAATTAAAGCCTTACTGAGGACATTCATTGCTCCTGTTGCCATCATCATTATGGCTTTCCTTGTTTTCTACATTTAATAATGGTTATTTCTGAAGTCATGTGGGATTTCAGTTTTTTCCTCACAAAAACACAGACCAGTGATAAAAAAAAAGATCTTAAAAAAGACTTAATAATCCCTTTCGCCATTAAGGTTTGACACTGAGACGTTTTTGTGTGTGTGTGTGTTCCTCCGAATGAGAGTGGCCCTGTGTAAATTAGGTTATGGAGCCATATGCTCTGACGATGACTGAATTAGAAATGCCAGAGCCACTGTCACAGGGGAGAGCTGATCCTTCTCCACAGCGTTCCTAACGAGCTGCTATAGCCTCACTATGCACAGACACGGGGGAAGGGTTTCAAACTCCAATTTCAAGGTAGTTGTGTTGGCAGTGATTCTGTATTTTAGGGGAAAAAATGACTTTTCATACAACAATTATGTTTTGCGTGATGGCTTTGTACAACAGTTCTTGACTTCCTGTCTGTCTTTCAGGGAGGAGAGTGTGCCTGACTTCATAAACACCCATAATGTGTTTTATTGAACAAAGAACAGACATCTCAGCGCAACCATTTTCACAACTAGCCTCCTTTTGAAACACTCATGTTGTTGAGCGTTACCGAAGGAAACGTCTCCGTTATGTAAGGAAAATAAAGTGGAACACTCTCACCCTTCATGGTGTGTCCTAGATGGACCTCAACAAACTGAAAACTTTTATGTTAATCACTCTCCACACAATCTGCATCTAATCTCTAACAGTAGCATTTCCAAACAAGGCCAAGTAGTGCACACGCATAACTTCCAAACCTCCCCCCCTCATCATGCATGCTATTTGAGCACACAGCGGCGACATTCTTATTCTTTGCCCTTTTTCTATCACTTGTGGCAAGATGGGTTCATTTTTAGTCCGATTAATAATGAATTCAGCCGATTTCCTATTATTTGCTTGCGTTGTTGACAGACTTCTGATCTTTATCGCACACTATGTGACAAAGGGTTTTGTAGAACTGTTTGCTCCAGAGAGCTGAGCACTGGGAGAGATTTGCATGCATAAAAATGTATTGTTTTGAGTTTAATGAGCTAGCCACACGCCACAGGGTTGCTCTACTATATGAAGCACTTCCTGAGAATGTTGCCCCGAAGTCGTTCATTAAATCTGCATGGGCACACACACACACACACACACACACACACACACTCCTCGCTCCTAATAGCTTTTGATCTGAAGCTGTTGTGCTTAATAAAGACCCCATGGATGTAGGGAGACCAAATCAACAGTGACGGCTGGAGCGCACCCACTGAACGCATGACTGACCCCCCAATTAGTCCTGACTGATGGGCTCATGGTATACAGCGCTCCACAGAAGGCCACTCTTCAGATTTGAGTCTTTCTCTGAATCTGAGACTAGATCCTCCCACCTCTCTCCCAGAGACCGCTGGATGCCAAGAGACACTTCATCATTGGCAGGAGCGTGGTGTTGGTCTCTCTGCCCATCATCACAAGACAGAGATGTTGTGTTTGGAGATATTGTTTCATTTGCCTTGCAGTTGAACGTCAGCGGCCTTTTCTCTGGTGATTAGATATTGTTGCTGGCTGCCTTGTGCTGGGAGAAGGAAGAAGATAACAGGATTAGCACAAACAGTGACGTGTATGCTAATGTGGCCTCTCTTGGCTAGCTCGTATCAGCTTGAATAGAATTGGATAGTGTATTGGATAGAAGTGATTCTGCTGTGTGGAAGGTTGCTACTGCAACTGTATAACTGTGAGGAATCGGTGAAGCAGGTGAAGTCTTGCTATAGGGGTTGACAGTTTGTGTGTACGTATGCGTTCCTCCTCTTGCTCTCCCCATGGTTGGTATCCATGGGTGGACACACTGATCAGGAGATCCATCCTGTGCTATTGGCAGGCTGGAATGCTATCTTGAATCTGCCAGGAAATTGACACGGAAGATTGGATCCAGTCCATCGATCGCCCTCATTCAGCAAATTTCTCAGCTCAGTAAAGGCTTCTAAAAATGTTTCTTTTTTTTTTTTTTTCCCACGTGATTTCCGCGTGAGTGTGTGTGAAGTTAATGGTTTTGTGCCGACGGTCTACTGTGAAAACACGGCAGAAGAAGAGAACATGCTGAGAGACCTCATAGCACAGCGATGGAGACCCAGAGCGCCAGAGCAAAAAACAAAACTTCTGTACTTTTCCAATTTTTTCCATTAGATCCGCCTGAAAAGCATAAATGGAGTCAACACAGTTATGATTTACTGAATGCACTGCATTGTGCAGATAACAACCTGCCACAGCCTGCAAATCAAGAAACTTTATACAAATTTTGAGGAGTTGTTTTTCGTGAATACATTCTCACAGTTCTTTCATAGCTGTTTTCACAATGTATAATTCTGGTCAAGGCAAGATTTTTTTTTCTGAGATAAAAAAAGAAAACTTTGTGTCCCTCAACACCTTGTCCTTGTTATCGTGTTTCAGAGTAGACAACATTCAAGTTCTCCGTCAAGCAATGTGCTTCTCAAACCTTGTTTTATTTAATATCATTTTAGCATCTCAGATCAATAATTTTAGGATCAGGCTATAAACACCCTCATACAAACACTGATCTATGGATTTCCCTCTTGCATTTCTAAGCCCTGGGCTCACATTAAACTGGGATACAGATAACCCAGGGCTAACTCTACATATGTGATTATTCACTTGTGGCTTCCATTAAGGCTAGTGCCAAAGATTCACAATTGAAGTACAAAGCCCAGACTAAATGTCAACACATATATGTCGATACTGAGCATGGGGCTAGCCTATTTATCAGGACCTTGAGCGCTATCCAGTTAGGAGCACCAATAGAGGTCACTACAGTACAGTTCTGAAGCATGCACTCGGTGTCATGGTGATATAAACAGGCTTCTTAGGGATTGATGCTCGATAGAAGAGAACAGGTCGTTATAACACTCACTTGGTTTTGCCTTGTTGTAAAACATCGACATAAGTGACTGCTTTAATTTGAACATATATGCAACATACACCTCTTGTATCTACATTTACCTCACTAATTCAAGCATATGGGCCTTACATTTCCTCTCATTAGTCGTAATGCATTGAGTGCCTTTCTTCCAACTGTCCCTGTGCCTCTGTCAGGGACAGCTGTAGTGGTCAGAGACAATTGGAACATGCCAGTTTGAAGGGGTTAAGTCAAATGAAGGGCAACAGCCATGCATTATTCAAACCACAATAGTCGTGGATAAGAGTTGTAGTCTTTACAGCCTTTGTTTTCATAATGCCACTGAGTGCCAGTCACTTACAAATCAAGGGTGTCACATTTTTGCAGAAGTGACGAGCCTATTTCACTTGCTAGCTACGCTTGCTGTTGCAACCGATTGTATGTAGGCCTAATGCATGTTGCAATTGTCCCCAGCCAACCTCTCCTAATGTTTGATAAGAGAATATAACACATTGTATGTAGCTAATAATCCCCAGCCAACGTCTCCTAATGTTTGATAAGAGAATATAACACATTGTATGTAGCCAATAATCAGGCCCACTGTGTGTCTTGTCAAGGCCAGAGGACAAGATTGTCTTTGCATCCAATATTCCTCTGGCATCCAGTATTCTTTTTGGACCATTTTTGTAGATAAAATGGTCCAAAATGGCCAGGGCCATCACAGAACTAAACAATCACACAACCCTCATACCCTCCACCCAGCACAACTGCACTTTTGTGTATCTAATGCACAATGACAAATAAAGTCTATTCTATTCTATTCTATTCGATTCTATTCTATTCTCTAAATAAGACCCACAGTCATTCTGAAGCCATTCCTAAGACACTATGCAAGTGTCCTTTTTTTATTGCACATTTATGACTTATTTTACTTGTTTTATAGAATATTATTTCCCCATTAGGTTTGCATTCAAATAAATAAACAGGCACCAAGGCTCAAACTGTTAATGATGTCATAACACGTCATTGAATCGGTCACTTTAAAAGATAAACCAAAAACTGCGGGGTTTTCTGCAGTAGGCAACGTTCCAGATTTTTACTCTAACCTCATCAACCGATGTCATTAAATCGTTTGTCTCGTGCTTACATAGGGCGTGGACCCTGTGGTCTGAAGTTAGGAGAAAACAGAATGCAGTCACATGCAAGAGAACTTCGTGCACGTGCGCGGTGTCAAGCAAGAACAGCAGCAAAATGTCTCATCCTAAAATGTGAGCACAATCTAATGACGAAAAACGAATCGAATGTTGAGCTGTCAGAGCTCTCAGGAACATTGGATTTGTCCTCTGCCGTACACCAACAGCAACTTTCACGTTGGAGCCCTCTGCTGCTGTGTACCGCTTTGTCATTGCCAGATCTGTAACTATGGAGACGGTGCAAGCAACGCTACGGTTGGTTGAAGGCTCATGACGTCAGATGAATATGGGAATTCCGTAAGCAAAAGCCAATGTGAAACAGCTGAACTCGATAGATGTCAGGAAGGCTCTTGCGCAAGTTGCGACTTGACACAAAGTTTTTGAACCTTTACTTTTACGTTTTTTGAAGAGTTTTTAATTGTACTTTCCACAATTTGTCCGAAGCGGTGTTGTGTGTTTTCTGGAGTCTTCACGGAGGCAACAAGTGTCAGAAGACAACATGTTGACATGTGTAGAGAGGGATTTGAAGAACACATTTTAAATGAAGACCGCAATCCAAGCAAGCGCGCTTGTTTTCGTGTATTCACTATTTACAGGCGAAACAGTGAGGACCTTTCATTTTAGAGTGAATTTCATATGTAAGTACCCTATGTCTTGAACTGTTTTAGGATATAGATCTACATATGGCGAATATGGGAAACTGTAAATATGGGAAGAAGGCCACTGTTTTCGGGATATTTCTGTCATAGGTCTTGTGACATTACCTAGGGCTGCGGCAAACTGAATATTAATTTCTTTCCTAGAACGAAGTAACACCTCTTTGAATGTTGTGGGTTCATAATAGGAAGCTGTTACTGAGTAATAAGGGTTTTCTTTATGCTGCCACTGAAGTGTGTTGGCCTTATTGCAGGTGTATCCTTCACTTGTGTTGTTCTTTTAATGGCCAAGGGCAAGTTGACCAATGACTGCTTTAAAAAAGTGAAAAGGTTGGGGCCCACTGAAGGTGTTGTTTTTATTGAACAATGGATGGATTTCTTTCACTTTTTCAAAACAATTTCTCTGTAATTGTAACTAAATATGCATGTCAAAGTGTCATTGCTCACAAACGTCTCAGGAAAAACAAAAAATGGTAGTAGCATAGGATATTAACAGGTGCCTACTTTCGTGTCTGTAATGAACTCCCTTAGCTGATACAGATTCCTACTCCTTGCAGCCCTGCACTATGTAACAATAATAAAACACAGTTTATTGCTTAAACCGTTGGGCTATCTGAATTGTGCCTCTTGGTCTCAACCCCTGGGCAAATTCCTAGACTAATGTGTCTGAATGTACACAGCAACATGGTTGACCTTATCCTGGGGCTATGCTATGCCAAAGGGGATCAGTGACACTCTATAGGCGTACACCCGGCTCATGTGTCAGACCTCTCAGTGTCTCTGGGCTCTTGAAGCGGCCAGTGACCTTCTTTAAATAGACAAGAACTTGTACTCAGTACACATTTGTACTCAGGGCCTAGTTCAAGGGGTTTTACTCTTGAGGTACAGTATGTCTGTTATTTACTTGCATTTTTTACATTGTTGTTGTTGTTGTTGTTGGGGGGTTATTAGTGTGGTTCTTCATCAGTCCTATTTCTGTGGAGCTTGTTGACAGAGGAATTTGACTTTATCTTATGCGCCTACTGTGTTTGCCAGAGGGCAGCCATGCATCCTGATGTCCTGGAGGTTACCAGCTGGGTGGAGGGCATGTCCATGTCCTCCCCCCCAGCATTACCAGACCCGGAGGAGGAGGAGGAGGAGGAGGTCGAGGTGCCACCAGGCCTGAAACGGATGGGCAGATATCGCCACAGTATTCAGATGCTGAAGCCTTTCAGGATCACACACAAGTGAGTTCCCAGCGTTTAAGTTACCTGTAGGCCGTTCAGACATGCTCTGCCTTTTCTGCTGACTGTTATGCGTGAGAGTGTGTGTCTGCATGTTCTGTGTGTGTTAGGGGGGCAGGGGGGATAGAATGCAGAAGGATGGCATGATAAGGGCGGCCACTTATCCCCTAGCCACAGACATTGCCTGCTGACTGATAAATTGGCCCTGAACTTACTTTCTTTTTTTTTTTCGCCACTCGGCAAGATTTCTGTAAAGTACCTGCAAACTGCTGTTCAAACACCAGTGCATGATTCATCTTTCAGCAGGAGCCCAAGACAACTAAAGCCCCTCTCAGTCCTGCATGCTTTTCTCCTCCAGGCCAGAGTGTTCCCACCCTCACCTCCCCACCTAGCACTCAGGCTCAGACTGGTTCTTGACTCTCGCTGCTCCTCTCTCACAGGCATCAGCACCCTGTGGACAATGCTGGTCTATTTTCCTTCATGACCCTGCAGTGGCTCTCCCCGTTGGCGTGGAGGGCCTACAAAGCATCCAGTCTGAGCATGGAGGACGTGTGGGGCCTGTCCTGCCATGAAGCTTCTGAAGTCAACTGTCAAAGGTGAGACCCGATACACCAGCCTGCACACCGTAAACACACACACACACACACACACACACACACACACACACACACACACACACACACACACACACACACACACACACACACACACACACACACACACACACACTCACACACACACACACACACACACACACATAAACACCACCACCAATTGATAAGTTCACCCAGGTTGTTTCTCTCACTGACTCTTGAAATAGGGTTCAAAAGACAGGCCTTACCCTCATTTCTGACCCATCTTGTTGTCCTAGCTTGCCGTTTTAAGCGTAAGCAAACAGAGACTTTGAAACAGAAAGCATTGCCCCTGGCCAAGGTTGCCAGTGCAGTACTTGTGTGGGTAATCTGAGCGACCACACGTTTTGTTGTTCATGTGGGATTCCCCTGTGTCACGTTGGGACCTCGTGGATCCACCGCCTCCTGTTCTCGTTGCCCAGGCCAGAGCACTCTAACAGCAGGGTGTTATTAATAGCAGGGATTAGAGATTAGAGAGAGAAAGGTGACCAGGCACAGGCTCCTGTAGAGTAGTTATGTCATTAAGCTTCTTCCACACCCACGTTTGTACATCCAGTCCACAGAGCTGCCTCTATGACTGGAGTCGATTTAAAGAGATCCTGGTAGCTCCTGGCATCCAAACACAATTGAGGAACTTAATCTGTGATCCCGCTGTTTACCCTTGACAGGGCAGGTGAGGTTCCCATGAATGAATGCACAGGCTGTGCAACGGGAGACTGCAAGGAGCGAGCCTTTGCTGTGCCATCTTCTCACTTTCAAAAATATTTTTCTTCGCTCCAGGTGTTATTCCCATAATCAGTTTCTCATAACTAACTGTTTGTTTCACTCGGCCGTGGCTTATCAGACCCCCACCCCCCCACCCCCCCATGAAGAATGTTGCCTTATCTTTCTCCCTCTCATTTTCTTTCTCTCTCTGTCTCTCCTCCCCCCCCCCCCCCTCATCTCTCTCCACGAAAGAGCAGAGTGTTACTTTTCACTGCAGTGTGTCTGACCGTCTCTCACTCTCGAGTGGCTGGCTCCCTGCCAGAGTTGGCTGAGATATGTTAGGAAGGCATGTGTGTGTGTGTATGTTCGTGAGAAGCAGAAGTTTCTCTTTGAGTTCCAAGTTTCACTTGGAGTTTGTATGGCTAGAACAGTTATGTAACCCCACAGAACCTCCTAAACAAAGACTGTTGATGGGGACAGATACCCGAACGCCCATGTATGGCTGTGCAAGGACTGCCCCTGCTAAAAAGGCGGCAAGTCCTGCAATGCCAGATGGTTGAGCAAGAGGCTTTGAGGTATTTGAGTGCCATGAACTCCGCAAAGACAAAATAATTTACTGCACTTGATGAGAATATTTCAACAACTGATGTGTGAGAGATTACAACAGCTGATAACATGTTGTGTAAAGATTACAGCAACTGATTCATGTGAGAAAAGCATATTTTAAATACATTTTGTATATCATCTCTACCTTGTATCTTCTTTCTTTCGTTCTTTCATTCTTTCTTGTCTTCCTCACATCCTGCCTGTGTCTGGTGTGTTTCTCCTGAGCAGGCTGGAGACGCTGTGGCATGAGGAGCTGAACAGGCAGGGGAAAGAGGGTGCCTCTCTGGCGCGGGTCTTCTGGAGGTTCTGCCAGACACGCACGCTGGTCGCCATCTTCTCCCTCCTCATCACCATGGTGGCTGGGTTTGTCGGACCGGTAAGTACCTACATCCACACCCCCCCAAGATGGCCCCCGAGATTACCTTGCACAATCTGCTGACACAACACGTTCCTACTCCTGTGGACAACTTTTAGACCAAATCCTGATTTCATTCAATAGATTGTATTGTCTCATGCTGATTTTGAATTAATATTGGGATTTTAAAATGCAAGGCAGCGCATGGCTTTCGGTAATGAAAACAATTTTAAGCCACACGATTATGGTTTGTGCCAAACCCTGAGGGTTATTGTTCTTGCTTATTGCCATATTGGCTCTCTTTCATCCTGCAAAATAAGTATGAATCAGAATTAATGCCAGGAAGGGCTCCTGCAGATTTAATGAACTAATGGCTTTTTTTTTTTTTACTCAAGCTCATTTTCATTCAGCCTGGTAGAGTATTTTCACCTGATAGAGTTTTGGAGTGCTTCAGCCTTGCTCATTTATCTTCCCTTACATTCAAGGCCAAGCTTTGCATGGAGCCATACACGCTCGCAGCTTTCCGCTAATAGCATTAAGTGGATATAGCTCTTCCACAATAGCACACTTGTTTCACCGCACTGCCTGCCTCTGGGCCTCCTTGATTTAGTTTGTATCGATTGATGCTTATCTGTCCAAATCATCTTAGAGGAAAAGATGGCTTTGGAATCGATTTGATTTACAGGAGCCTCTGATTATTGTTGTTTATTTACTGGTCCAGTTTATTGTTGTTTATTTACTGGTCCAGTTGCTATCCAACGCCGGTCTTCTCTGTGCTTTCTCACAATCCCTCTGTTTGTTCTTCTTCCCTCTATGGCCCCATAACACGTTACTCATAACCACACGCTGAATAGAACATTTCAGATCACCCCCCTCTTAGTCATCTTGTCCCCTCTCACTCTCACTCTCACTCTCACTCTCACTCTCACGCTCACTCTCGCGCTCAAATGTTCTAGCTTTCAGCTCCATCTTTTTTTTTTCTCTTCTCACACCTCACCTCTACCATTTCTCTCCCCCATCCATCCCTCCTGCTCTCTCCCCACACCTCCTCTTCTCTTCCCTCCCTGCGTGGCGTTCCCAGGCGCTCCTGATCCGGGCCTTGCTGGAGTACTCCCAGAGCACGGAGAGCTGGCTGCTCTATGGCCTGGCCCTGGTGGCTGGGATCTTTGTGACGGAGCTCATTCGCTCCTGGTCGCTGGCGTTCATGTGGGCCGTCAACTACCGCACGGCCTCCCGTCTCCGGGGGGCAGCTCTCACCTTCGCCTTCACCAAGATCTTAAACCTGCGCAACACCAGAGACATGAGTGTTGGAGAGGTGAGACAGTAATGGGGTCTGGACACAGTGTGTCCTCATGTAGGGTCTCTCAGTCTGCTCACTGGGACTGATGTCCTAGCTAACAGTCCAATGGAAGTCAACAGCATCAATGAAATACACTGGCTTTGTTCTTTTGTGTGATTCTGCTCTCCCTCTAATGTCTTGTGCCCCTCAGCTGGTGAATATTTGCTCGAGTGACGGACAGCGCATTTACGAGGCTGTCTCAGTGGGCTGTCTGCTGGCAGGAGGGCCGCTCATTGGCATCCTGGGTCTGTCCTACTCCACCTACTTCTTGGGACCGACGGCACTTGTTGGGTCGGCTGTTTTCATCATCTTCTACCCAACTATGGTGGGTGTCTAGACCGCGGTGGTGCTGTTCCCACTCACTGCTCATGACTCATAGTTAACACATATTACGAGAAAGCCTTTATTTTGTGAAAGCATTCTTAAGTGAAATGTCATGGTAGTGGTCGTGGTTATATGAATCCCGTATTTGTTTTCTTCTGTGACTCAACCAGAACAAGCTGAGGAACTCCACTGTTGATGTATATTTATAGAAGAAGTATGCTCTTGTGTTCTGTAGATGCTTGCGTCTCGGCTGACTGCGTATTTCCGGAAAAGGTGTGTGGTGGTCACCGACCAACGCGTGCGCCTCATGAATGAGATTCTGGGCTGCATCAAGTTCATCAAGATGTACTGCTGGGAGTTGGCCTTCTCCAGTAACGTCCAGAGTGAGTAACTCCGCTCCTCTTTCTCACTACAGCAAGTAATGCCGCCGATTCAAACCACAGTCGGGTGGAACTCCTTTCCCGTCCTATGCCCAGGCAACGGGGAGCGGAACAGCTTGTCCTTGTTTTTTTTCATTTGACTGAGTAATCGCCTCCGCTGTCTCCTGGCTGACGTCTGAATGTCGGCACGTGTTCCCTCCTCTCCGGCCTTCCAGCGCCAAAGCCTCCCCTTAATCTCTTACTCACTCACGCACAAGGGTTAATTTTCCAAATGGCGTTTAAAGCTCTTTGATAGCGAATGCCCACGGAGGGCTGTTCCACTTAGTCAAGCATAAGATGAAAGAATTTCCTCGCGAGGTGAGCGCATATATTGTGGATAAGGATCATTTTACACCTCTAATCACAGCTCTAATTACCTATCGCAGAGATCCATGATCTGCCAGAGAGGGCATCGCCCCGTTATTTGAATGGAACATTTAGCAGGAGGGCGGGCTTGTGTCTTTCCCCAGTGCCAGCGTTCTTTCGCCCCAGTTTATTTTGGTGTTCAATTATGAAGAGGCTTCTGTCAGTGTATTAGCACGCATAAAACAGCTGCATTCTGCTGTGTAAATGTGTGTTCTGTTATGGGCAAGCACTGAAAGTTTGTTGGGAGTTTCCTTTTTAAAAATGTATGCACGTTTGAAAGCATGGACCTCCGGCTCCTTGATTTAGCCGCACTTACTTTAGCCGAAAAAGAAGCATATTGGCTGGGAGCGAATCGGTGTGCTCTCATGCAGTCAGAAGACACACACACAGGGGGCATGGAGAGGCCAGTGATGGGGTCCAGGACTGCTGCCAGCATTTTGCCATTTCTGTCAGCTTTCTACCATATATGGGCGCGAGGAACATGATCCCCAAACTATTTTGGTCCCCGGCTCTTCACTGGCTCCAGTGTTTATAGTGGGCTGAATGGGATGTAGGTGGATCTTCAGTGCAACCAAAACACTCTGTGCATGAATAACAGAATCATGATTTCTGTTTTTCTTTTCTCTTTCTCTCTGTGTTTCCCCCCATCGTTCCTGCTGCTCCAGAGGTGCGCTCAGAGGAGAGAAAGATCCTAGAGCGTGCTAACTACGTTCAGAGCCTGACCGTGGGAGTCGCTCCCATTGTTGTGGTGATAGCGAGTGTGTGTACATTCACCCTTCACATGGCGCTGGGATACGACCTCACAGCTGCACAGGTTGGTAAACAAGGCTCACTGTTATGGTGACAAGGGGTGTTTAACCGGGTTTTTCTAAAGTACACAGACACACACAGACACACACTTACAAACACACATATCCACCTTCTGTTATCATGTTATATTCATTCAGGCCAAGGACGGCAAACACTGGCCAATTCGATCCTCTGGGAACTGAGTTAGTAGGCTGAGCTAGAGAGGCCAGACTGTTGAGGCGTTATGTTGCATTCATGGCATGTGCACTTGAGCTCAGCAGCCTAAATTCAGACTGACGATCGATCACTGTCCTCCCTGTCGTTCACCTCTCCAGGCCTTCACCGTGGTGGCTGTCTTCAACTCAATGACGTTTGCCCTCAAAGTCACCCCACTGGCTGTCCGCTCGCTATCTGAGGGGTCAGTGGCAGCCAAGCGATTTCAGGTGAATTTGAATTTGAAGAAAACAGCTGACATTCTTTGACCAGATGTCTGTGGGAAATGCAGTATTTGTGAAAGAGGAATTGAAGGTCATAAAGCAGAAGTTCATTGTGATTGTGCACTGAGTACACTGAATTTAGTTATTGCAAATACCTCCTGGTTCAAATAATAATAAAAAACTTAGCAGAACCTGATGGATGGTAAGATAAACTGGGATAATTCCAATGATCTACACAGTAAAAAAGTCTTTAGACTCTAAAATGTATTTATTTATAGATTCTAGATAAGTGAGGTACACTGCAGAATATTCTCCACCTGTGTATTCCTCCATGTGATGCATGTGCCTGTCCCACTCCCTCCACCCACAGAGACTCTTCCTGATGGAGGAGAGGGAGCTGGTGTCGTTGAAGGTGGAGGACCCCAAGAACGCGGTGGAGTTCCGGGATGCCACCCTGGCATGGGAGAAAGCCCGCCAGCTCTCTGCCACGGCCAGTGGACACGTCACCCAGAAGCCACGGCTCCGAGGCAGCGGCATCAGGCGGTTACTACGGCGGGAGAAGCTGAGCCTTTTCATTGGCAAGGATGGGGGCAAGAGCACGGGAGGCGGTGGTGGTGGTGGTGGTGACGGCGAGAGCCCCAACGAGGACCACCTCCTCAGCCACATGGAGCAGGAGAGCCCCCAGAGCACCATCTCCTCCACCCAGAGCATGCGCCCGCCGCTGCTCAAGACCCTGCACCGCATCGATCTGCGGGTCAAGAAGGTTTGTGGCCTCCGTGACTTCTCACCCTGATGCCTTCCATCTCTCTCAGGTCCAGGGGCTGAGCTTCAATGAGACAGTTGAAACCATAGAAACAGTAGACTAGACACTCCGAATACATGATGTAAACAGAACCCTGAATATACGTAAACACAGAATAGATGTCAATTAACCAATCATGGTGTCAGTCAGACACCTTTTGTGCGATTTGGATCATTCTAGAACCGTTCTTTTTTTTTTTTTTTGACCAACAGGGCTCACTGGTTGGGATCTGTGGAGGTGTAGGGAGTGGGAAAAGCTCGCTCCTGTCTGCTCTCCTGGGTCAGGTGAGAGGCTCCAACCAGTCACAGATCACAGAGACACACACATCATTCATGTGATTCTATTCATTCAGTAGGTAATCTGTAGTGTGTACTGTGCTGGAAGCATTGCTGCAACGCGGAAGCATGTATTTCTCAAGGGTCAGAGCAGTTATGTTAACCACCACACCTCTTTCTCTCTCTCTCTCTCTCTCCATCTCTCTCTCTCTCTCTCCCCCTCTCCCTCTCTCTCTCTCCATCTCTCTCTCTCTCTCTCCCCCTCTCCCTCTCTCTCTCTCTCTCTCTCTCTCCATCTCTCTCTCTCTCTCCCCCTCTCCCTCTCTCTCTCTCCATCTCTCTCTCTCTCTCTCCCCCTCTCCCTCTCTCTCTCTCGCTCTCTCTCTCTCTCTCTGTTAGATGACCCTGCTGGAAGGCTCAGTGGCGGTCAGTGGGGGCTTTGCCTATGTCGCCCAGCAAGCCTGGATCCTTAATGACTCCTTGAGGGAGAACATTTTATTTGGGAATGAATACAACGAAGAAAAGTAAGTCAATAATGGCAGACGCTAAGGTGTGAATAAGAGTAAGTCCCATGTGTATCAAAAGAGGACAAAGTGTTGTGTCTGTTCCCTCCTATCAGATACAATGCTGCTCTGAAGGCCTGCTGTCTAACCCAGGATCTCTCTGAGCTCCCCTATGGGGACATGACTGAGGTAAGGAAAGAATAGCCAGTCACCATCACCATAATTATTCCCTCGCTCTAAATTACTGAAACATCGAGAACAAGTGCATACCAAATCTGGTGGAAACTCGCTTTCGACGGCCTACGCTCCACTATGGAGTGACACACACACACACATACACTCGCTTTCGACGGCCTACGCTCCACTATGGAGTGACACACACACACACACACACACACACACACACACGCTATCGACGGCCTACGCTCCACTATGGAGTGACACACACACACACACACACACACACACACGCTATCGACGGCCTACGCTCCACTATGGAGTGACACACACACACACACACACACACACACACACACGCTATCGACGGCCTACGCTCCACTATGGAGTGAGAAGGCCAACAACAACAACAACAACAACAAATGTGTTTGGCTGTAAAATGGCGAGTTCTATCTGTGGTTAAAATGTGCCCATCTGTAACTTGTCTGTGGCCCCCACTGTAAGTCCATGGTCAGATTCACATTGTAACTCAGCTCAGGTTCAAGTTTAGTAATAACTCAATTTAGTCCCCTAATTCATTTTGTCAAGTCACCATGTGAGCCTAACGAGCAGAAATGAACCAAAACTCATTTTCCAGTGCACAACATCCAGTGATGCTGTTCTCTGGGTGGCCTAATGGAAAACTCAATACCTTCTTAAACACAAACATGTAATGGCATAGTGCTAACCACTGTGATTAATGTATGTATTACTCCTACCCATGGAGTTCATTAGCTCTGCTCATGTGACTTTCTTTCTCTGGTGGGAGGCCCCTTAAAGCGCACGGTCTGGCTGAATGATCCAGTTTGATTTGATTTCTTGTCCATTTTTTCGCTGAAGATTGGGGAGCGTGGCGCCAACTTGAGTGGCGGGCAGCGGCAGCGGGTGAGCCTGGCCCGCGCCTTCTACAGCGGGCGCCCCATCCTGCTCCTGGACGACCCGCTGAGCGCGCTGGACGCCCGCGTTGGCTCCTACCTCTTCCACAACACCATCCGCGGGGCCGCCAGGGAGAAGACCATCCTCTTCATCACCCACCAGCTGCAGGTGCGCACACACACAACTATAATCATGATGAATGGAGCTCTTTTTTTGTTTTGTTTTGTTTTTGTCATTGGAAAGCTACATCGCAGTCATTCGATTTATTGAGCTTGTGGATAGAGGAGTGCAGCAGAGGGTTTTTGGTACAAAACAGCTGAAATGATTGGTGTGGGGTGACATTGTTTTGGCAGTACCTGGCGGAGTGCGATGATGTGATCCTCATGAAGGATGGGCAAATAGCGGAGCATGGCACCCATGCCCAGCTGATGGCCAGGGAGCGAGACTACGCTAGCCTTTTCAACAGCGTCCAGCAGGAGGTAATGGGGGCCTTTCTACAGGGAAAACATGCTCTCTCGCTCTCTCTATCTCATATATACTGTATAAAATATATATATATATATACATCACACACACACTCACATCATAGAAACACATACTCAGACACATAAAATAGACCACTGTACTTGTCTGAATGATTCATTAGCAGAGAGGGGTCTCTGTGAAAGGTTAATTTGTACGGTCATATTAATTATTAATGCAGCCAGTGATTTAGAGTCTCTGCTCTCTCAAAGACCCGCGTCAGTGGATATTATTGACACAACGTGATGGTTATTGGTTCCTGCTGACATGGCAATGTGATGGTTATTGTTCCTGCTGACATGGCAACGTGATGGTTATGGTTCCTGCTGACATGGCTTGTGCTGACCTTCCCTGGTGGCCTCTCTGACTCCACAGAACCTGGTGCGCAAGAACCTTCAGAACAAGCAGAGCGGCAAGAGTGAGACGACCCCGACATCCTCACAAGCTGTAAAGGCTGCCAAACCTCCCAGCAAACCAAAAACAGGAGGTGAGGGGTCAAACCTCCATACATCATTTTGTTCTGTGGCCTATGGACTGCATTTATATAGCACTATATCTACTCAGAGAGCACTCGAAGCGCTTTACACATTAATGCCTTAGACATCTACCCATTCACACACCGATGGCGGAGGCTACTATCTAAGTTGCCAACCTGCTCATCGGGAGCGGGTAAGGGTTCAGTGTCTTGCTCAAGGACACTTCGACACTTGGTGAGGAGGAGTCGGGATCGAACTAGCAACCTTCCGATTACTAAACGATTCCTCTACCTCCTGAACCACTGTCGTCAGAACACATTTCTCATGAAGCTCTCTCTCTCTCTCTTCTGTCTTTCCCACCCTATTCCCATTCTGTATCATTCTACTTCTCTCTCTCCGTCCTGTCACCCCTTCCTCTTCATCTTCCTCTCTGCCATTGACATCTCATTTAACTGGCGCCTTGAAGACCAGCTCATGCAGGCTGAGGAGAAGGGCTCCGGCGCGGTGTCCTGGTCTGTGTACGCGGCCTACATCAACGCAGCAGGAGGGCCCCTGGCCTTCTTCCTCAACCTCCTCCTCTTCATCGGCACCACCGGCAGCATCGCCTTCAGTAACTGGTGGTTGAGCCACTGGATCAGGCAGGGCAGTGGGGTAAGCTATCCGTCAGGGTACCCCCACTAACACTGAGCCTTACACAACTAGCCTGCAAAGCGTGCATCCGCAAATTGTTATTCTGCGACTGTCAGTCTCAGTAAATGTAATTTGAAAAACCCAAGCAATTCTGCCATAATGTAAACTGAGATTGAGAAGAGTGAAAGTCAGTGAGGG
Source organism: Clupea harengus (assembly GCF_900700415.2). Lineage (NCBI taxonomy): Eukaryota > Metazoa > Chordata > Actinopteri > Clupeiformes > Clupeidae > Clupea > Clupea harengus. The sequence goes on along the minus strand of NC_045171.1, from coordinate 24,822,164 downwards.
AGGGAGGGGGAAACAGATGTGATGCAAACCTGTTGTGCACTGAGCCCCAATTCAGTGCAGCAGCAATGTCTCCGCTGTCGCTCGCGGGTCTAATCTTTCCTCTTTGTTGAGATGAACTCTCAATTCCCTCATGGTTAGTCTGTTGATACAGGTGTCTTCTATTGTCTTTGCTGACAGGAGGCAATCGAATTTATGGGAAATGAAACCATGGCCAGCGCCAGCATGAGACTCAACCCTCACATTCAGTACTACTCCAGGATCTATGTGCTGTCCATGGGAGTCGCTGTCATTCTGAAGACCCTGAGAGGGCTGGCGTTTGTCAAGGTAATCAGCCTCCTGAACTGGTCATGACTGTTGCACTCTCCCTCTGTTTGTGTAGGTTTATCATTTTTTTTAAACTGTGCACATGTGTATTTGAAAACTATTGAAGTTCAGCTTAGAATGGGATGAATGTCTGAAGCATACAGTTCACAGTACTGACTAAGATCCTTGTAACCGTAGGGAAGGTGTTTCTCCTAATCCATACTGGGTGGAGTTTGCTCAACTCTCCTTCCTGTATGGCACAATAAATGTCCCCCTTACAGGAAGGGCCTCGATGGGGAAATGGACATAATCTCCTCGTCTCAACGTACCAATACTGTTCTGCCTCCGCGGCTCCTTCTAATTGGCTATCCTTTCAGCGTGCCTTCTCTCTTTGGATCCTCAGTGCTGTAATTGAAAGTGCCTGTGGGCTAAATCCATTTATCTGGCCGGTGCTGTGACACATGGCTTAGGACTCCTCAATGCGTGTCCCTTTGGGTGTGTGTCCCCTCCTCTCCATTAAGTAGGCCTGACTGAGTCGTAAAGGGGTTAGGTCCCTCCGTAATTGTGTGCCACTTGTATTCGCTCATTTTTCAGCGATGGCTAATCTTTTTCTTTTCTTCGCTTTCTTTTCTTCTCTTACCCGGAGGTGAGATTAAAAAGTTGAGGGAGGGAGGCGTTCAATATTCATTAGCGAAATTAATTTGTCCTTGTGCCTTAAGCCGTTTTGTCCAAATGTGATATGGCTTTTCATCGTGGGCCTGTGCGCCGGGTCGCTGCGGCCCATTCTGTGGGCTCAGTGCGAGATCATCACCCATGCGTGAGAATTTTAGGACATGGCTGTCAATCACTAAATGAATATGCTCACATTTCACAACAGATCGAGATAGTCACAGACAACAGGTTGCTTCCCAGCGCTGACAATGTGGCACATGTGCGATAGAGTGTGTGTACATAGCTGTGCGCTCCTATTGCCATGGAGGCCTGTGTTTGCATTGCATGGACACTTGTGTTTGCTTTATGACTTTTGCTAAGAAGCAGGGCAGCGTGTTCCCAGAATAGCTTAACCAGCATTTTTTTCCCGCCCTGCCATAGCCCAATGTGTCATGTTCAGCTATTTGTTTATTTCATATTTATTACCGCTAATCTGTTTACCTGTGCCGTTTCCCCGTTGCATCTATTTGTTTTCTCTCCCAGTGCACCGTTAAGGCCGCCTCAACGCTCCATGACAAGCTGTTCCAGAGGCTGTTGCTCAGTCCCATGCGCTTCTTCGAGACCACGCCCCTGGGCCGGATCCTCAACCGCTTCTCACGGGACATGGACGAAGGTAGGGCCTCTTTTCCCATTAACTCCTAGAACCTAGAACACCAAACGCAGACGCTGACCGTCGGAGATGGAAAACATGTCACGGTTCATTCCCCCAGGGAACCTCTAGACAGGAAAGTGTGAAGTGGAAAGGCAGTCAGGTATAAACTTGGGAGTGGTTCGACTTGATTTGGTTCCTGGTCTTAGGGGAACCTGTGGCAACATCACAACTGTAACAGGATGTAATCAGTGTGATGTAATCAGGATAAGGGAAAATAGGATCGAGGTGGCCTCATCTAACCGTGGGTGTCTGCCTTTGTCTGCCTCCCTTCAGTGGATGTCCGGCTGACCATGCAAGCAGAGATGGTGCTCCAGAACCTGTCCATGGTACTGTTCTGCATGGGCGTTGTCAGCATGGTGTTCCCCTGGTTCCTGTTATCCATCCTGCCTCTCGGTGCCTTCCTCTTCGTCATCAACCTCATCTCTAGGTGAGAACCGTCTCTCATGGTTCATCTTAAAATTTGAATTCTAATTAAAAAAACTTTGGATACATAAACAGCTTACTAAGGTGAGGTAAGATGTACTGTCATTTGACTACTGTGCCGACTCGAAAGCAGCTAAGTGATGACTTTGTCCATGATGATGAACATGAATGGAACCGAGTATGCGTCTCTTCTAATCTTGCTAGACAGACTGAAAGGCTCGCTTTGTTGTTTTCTCAGGAAATTCAGAGACTATTATGGTGTCTAAGAAGTAGAGCTAAATGAATTCAGGATCTCTTTTTTGATGTGACGGACATAATCTCTACCTTGAGCTCATGGAAACCACACTGGATGGCAACAATGTCTGTGATTCATACAGACAAATTCATCTTTTTTCTTATCAGTGAGGTTTTTAGGTTTTTTTTTTAATTGAATTCAGCTTCAATGAAGGTATTGAGGCTTGTGAATAATGCACATGTTTTTTCTTTGTGTGGCTGCCCACTTCACTGAGCATGGTGTCACCTGTGCTCCCACTCCCATCACCTTCTTCTTTATGAGAGGAGGGATGATTCATACTGGACTTGGCGTTCTTGTGCCCCCGTCCATTTGAAGTCTTGTACCTAAAAGTAGAAATCACCCCACCTTTTGTCAATAAAATGCTGTGTCTCTCACAATCGTTGGAGCTCCAGAGTCTGGTACCCTGCCGGCTTAGCACTGAGGTGTGATGGGGGGGGCCCACAAAGGCCCTCATAAATCAGCCACGGCTCCAGTTATGGCTCCAGGAATGGCTCTGCCTGGATGTGTGGGTCCGTGGCACCGCGCCACACCATCCCTTTGGTGCACTCAGCTCCTGGGAGCCGGGAGGCTGTCAGTTTGACAGCCGCGAGGTGTACGCAGGAGTAATCTGCTTAAAAAACGGATAATGTGTTTTTATGCCACAGCACTGTAGATTATTTGTCAGTTTTTTTCTAACATTGGTTTGATGAGCATGTGAGTATTTTTCGCCGTAATTAGTGAACCAAATCATGTTGTCTTTTCAGGGTGCTGATTCGTGAACTGAAGCGTCTGGAAAACATCACGCTATCCCCGTTCACCTCCCATCTGACCAGCAGCTTGCAGGGTCTCTCCACCATTCACGCCTTTGGCAGAGGTGGTGACTTCCTGCAGAGGTGAGAACACACATATTAAGAGAAGAGGCTATTCGTTATCACACCACCACCACCACCTCGATGACTGGGGTGCTAAATATAGAAACAACACCAAAGATAATCCAACACCTATAGCATATCCACCAGATGCTAGCACCCTTTCAAAAGATGACTTAGTTAGTCACTGAACATTGATTATGCCTTTGTGATCTCTGTTTTTGTCACTTGTGTATATTAAGGCCGTCATCACATCTTCCTGGGTGACAAAAAAAGCTTAATATCAAAGCTTTATTAAATAGCTGCCAACCATACACATGGACCCGTGTAATAATGTCTACAAACTGTAAGATGCCTAAGCTAACCTAAGCTACAGTGAGCTAACTCTAATCAAAACCTCAACCTAATGATCACCTCAAACTTATCTCAACCCTTTCTTCAAGCTTGACTAGCACCATAAATTACCCAAAACAAGGTGGTGTGTTGATAAAAAAAGTGAAGTGAACCCGTGTTTGATTGTGCCCTCTCCCTTTGATTGTGCCCTTGGCCTGACTGACTCCTCTGCCCTGCAGGTATCAGGCCTTGCTGGATGCCAACCAGGCCCCCCACTTCCTCTTCAGCTGTGCCATGCGCTGGCTGGCCGTCCGCCTGGACATCATCAGCATCTTCCTCATCACCTTCACGGCGATGCTCATCGTCTTCATGCACCACCAGATCCCCCCGGCCAACGCCGGCCTTGCCATATCCTACGCCGTGCAGGTACTTGGACGACCATAATTGAGCCCCTGGTCTAACTGTGTGTCATACATGATCTTCACGGTCTAATTGTCTTATCTATACATGGATGCAACCTCTACCTGTTATCAGGAACATTCTTTACATTTCTTAAAATGTATCAGATAAGGTGATATACTTATAAGCAGAAGTAGCTGATTGTGCAACGCTCTTTGATCAACCAACCTTGCTTTTCACTTCTCTTTCACCCAGCTCACTGGACTGTTTCAATTCACAGTCAGGCTCCTGGCTGAAACGGAGGCCAGATTTACGTCAGTGGAACGAATCAATCATTACATAAAGGTAAGGTAGGCCAGGATGACAGCAGGCCCTCTTCGTGTGTTAGGAGGAACGAATGTGGCGGAGGGGGAGGGGGAGGGGGTGGCGGTAGCGGTGGGGTTGGGGGTGACAGGGACAGAGCTCACGCTATTCAATTGACACGGTGCACGCAGGGTATCAAAACACGGCGCGGCATGGGCCGAAGGGCACAGCGGTGTGCTGGCAGGCGGGATACGTCAGGCGTGACAATCTCTCCGACGGGGAGCAGTGGGAAACATATGGAGCCCAGCGGGCAGCCGCGACTCACGGCGCAAGGCCGTCCATAAGAAGCAGAATCAGAGCGAAACACGGGGGGAAGAAGTGACTAGGCTGTCTTTGAGCCCACGAGATTCATTTTCTTACTCTTACCTTGATTTGAATAGAAAACAAAGCATGGCAGAAATGAGCTCTGATGAGGAGGCTGAATGGCTGGGCTGGGCAGGGCAGAGGGCTGAGGATGGCTGCACAGTTAATCATATATTTGTCATGATTACGATACGATGATGCTGACTGTGATGATCTGCTATGATAGGCTAATTGCAAAGAATCTCAATTACAGGAATCCATGCTGTTCTCTCAATCAAGCCAAACCGTGTTACTAATGGCCCGGAACAGGAAATCAATCATAGGAAGGACTGTAGAATAGATGAATGCACTAGTGCCTCACTGGCATCTGTGCCGTTTGACCGCACATGGTGTCCCGCTGTAACAGGCCATAGTGTCCCCCCAGTCCGGACTATACCTGGGGTTAAAGGGGCCTAGGCTAGATTATACCCCAGGTATATTATGGCCTAGGCCAATTCATACCCCCTCAGGCCAGATTATACCCCCATGATATCAGTAGTGTTGAGTGATATACACAAGAATTACTTTAATTTTTCAACATTTTATTGGGGGTTCAGGTAAGTTAAGTGAGAAAGCTAACTGACTTAAATCTTAAAACTCTAAAACATAGACTTTTATTACTTCAACCATAAAAAATATTAGACTTCCACAAATATCAAAGATTACTACGTCCTGAAACCTTCAACTTCTAAGACTAGCAAGTCCTCGCTACAATATAAATGTTCAAAGTCAAACACTGATAACAACATCAAAACATCCACAAAGATCAAAGATTACTACACTTCACATAACGACATCACATAAAATAATTATTGACAGTTACTAGATAATTTACCGTACCATAAATTACAGGGTTGTGCGCTTTCAGGTGCCTCTTGAGGTTTGTTCTTCCCACCTATTTTGAAGCCACACGGTTTCTCTCCCGTTATTGCAGTGCATTGTGTTTAATTTTCTGTCAAGTTATAATAAAAGAGTGTCCAGATATCTATTCTTTTTCTTCCAGTACCAGAGTCCAGAGTGCTTGAACTTCGGCCTCATCTAACGTTTGTTAGGAGGTCTCTTGCATGTCTGGGCATTACAGGGAGTGGAGGAGGGATACAGAACCGGGCAACATTCAACCAATGATATTAACAATTTACTGCACTAGGTGCATGCAAGTTTAGAAAAAATAACTAATTAAATGTTGTATAATCCGTTCGACCCACACTCAACCCATACCCATCAATGCGCTAGCATGTTCTGACAACACCCCTACCTCTTTAGATTTTTGGCAAATGTTCCCCTTATGTTAAATATATTTTTTAATGTCAAAATATTGGTTGGAGAAATAGAAGGGGCGCAAAAAACTCTGCTGGGCAAAAATATTGTGTATTTTACACCCTTGGGTATAGTTTGGCCTAGGACAGTCTATCCCCTGGGGTATACTCTGGCCTGGGCCAAAGTATACCCAGGTTTAATCTGGCCTGTAACACCGCTACTGAGCACATTCTCAGGTGTCTGACCCCCTGTGATCTTTTCTCTTTTACGGCCTAAAAGAAGTTTGGGAAGTTGTGCCTGACGTAAAATAAGTAACAAGATTAGGTAATACAGAACAAGTAACATCAGTCGCATGAAGAAGATGCGTATGTACCGAAATGAAGACCATGAAAGGTCAAGCACATTTGACTTTGATTCAAATAATACTGACGCTAACGCAAACGCAAACGCTATGAAATGAGTTGCACACCAAATTATAACACAACAAACTTGTTCATCCAACTAACAGTCGACGTAAATTATCAAACACTTATGCTGATTTATTTATACGTAAAACGAGAAACAAATAATTTCAGAATAGTTTGTCAGCTGTATTAGTTTCGGCACCACATTCGGAATACCGTTATTGCAATAGGGAACAAACAATTAAATAGATATTTATTTTTAATTGAAGTAATTAGAATTGCTAATTATAATAACGGTGTCCGATAATGGCCAATAATTGCTGACATAATTGCCAGCTGTGATGTCTGTGGTGATTAAGAACTTCCATTCTCTACAACCTGATGTTTTGTTCATTTCTGACTCTCCCTCTTTCTCTTTCTCTCTCTCTCTCTCTCTCTCTCCTGTCCTTCTGCCTCCCCCTCTCCCCCTCAGAACCTGGAGTCTGAAGCTCCCCGTCAGATTTCACCCGCAACCCCGTCAGTTTCACCCACCCCAGTTTCCAGCTGGCCTCAGGAAGGAGACATCCATTTCCATGAAGTGGAGATGCGTTACCGTGGTGACCTGCCACTGGTCCTAAAGAAACTCTCTTTCAGAATCATGCCGGAAGAAACAGTGGGAATAGTCGGCCGAACTGGCTCAGGCATGATGGCTTTTCAGATTTATTTATTTAGTTGTTTGTTTGTTTCTATATATTGCACATCTATCTATTATTATACTTTCCTGTGGTCACCTTAGGGTGCCTCAGATGAAAAAAAACTGACAGATAAAAACAGCTCGGTGGTAAATCACTTACATGGCCCATCTTTTTGCCCCTCTGTAGGGAAGTCTTCCCTGGGCGTCGCCCTGTTTAGGCTGGTGGAGCTGAGCGGCGGCTCCATCTCCATTGACGGCGTCAACATCGCTCACATCGGCCTGGAAGGACCTGAGAAGCAAGCTGTCAGTCATCCCCCAAGAGCCTGTGCTTTTCATCGGCACTGTCAGGTATGCTGTGCGTCACTCGGTTTCAGCGCCCCGGCTTTATGATTAAGGGCTGTCCAACAACCAGCTGACTGTTGATCTCCCCCTCTGCTGACAGGACCAACTTAGACCCATGGGGGCAGTACACAGACCAGCAGGTCTGGGAGGCGCTGGAGAAGACTCACGTGAAGGACATGGTAAACATGGATATTAATGTCAAGCCAACAGGCATTTAATCAAATCACTCACACAAAACTTTCTCTGGAAAGGCCTGTTAAGACATTCCGTATGTAAGGGGTGTTGTGCAATACAAGAAGTGCACTTGGCCAGATATCTCCAAATTGTCTGTGCTCTTCCTCCATGCTCTCTGTGTGTAGGTAAGCCAGTTGCCTCTCTCCCTGCACTCGGAGGTGACGGAGAACGGGGAGAACTTTTCAGTGGGGGAGCGGCAGTTGCTGTGTGTGGCCAGAGCACTTCTAAGACACAGCAAGGTATGGTGCCACCTGCATCTCTTCTTTTCCACCATCTGCCTTTTACCATGCCTCTTGATGTGCCTCTTGTTAAAACAATATCCAGTCATTTTCTGGATTTTCACACATAGTTTTGCCATTTGATGATTTGTGTATTCATGTATTCAGTCATCACAGATGTAGAAGAGATTCCAGCTATTGTAGTAAGAGATTCCAGATTAATCTGATTAAGAGCTCCCCAACTTTCCACTGCCAATTTTGTTAATTACAATTCTATGCTTACTTAAATGGCAGAATGTTGAAATAGTAATTGTTCGTTGTGCCTTGAATGTCAGTGTTCTGCCCATGTCTGAGTCGAACAGTGGCTGTGATGCTGCATTGCAACATAAACAAAATGGCTAAACATTGCCACCACATGGCTACAAATAAAGCCTCTTTAGGCAACCAGAATACATGGCTATAATATGCCTGGAAGACATGGTCCATGTTTAGAAATAGCCAAAATATCAACTTACTGTAAAAAACCCTTTTCTATTCATATTATCTCAATAGATGCCTTGATCAGGTATCTATGCCACTTACTGAAGCCAGCCATGCCTTGTTGTCGTGCTCTCCCCGGAGAAGCACGTGATGCTTTAAGTGACTTTTGAAAGTGGATACTCTTTCAGATCCTGCTGCTGGACGAGGCCACGGCAGCCATTGACACAGAGACGGACCGTCTGCTTCAAGAGACCATCCGTCACTCGTTCAAGGGCTGCACCACTCTGGTCATAGCCCACCGCCTGAACACGGTGCTGGGCTGCAATAGAATCATGGTGCTAGATCAGGGACAGGTGAGTTTGTTACCATGCACTATTTGAAAGCATTTCTCACTCTGCTCTCTGGTTCCAAATTAGGTTTTAAACCTCTCCTGATCTGTTTTATGTTCTTTTTTTCTCCTTTTTCCCCTGGGGCAGATTCTAGAGTTCGATACCCCCTCTAACTTACTTGCCAATGAGAACTCTCGGCTGCGTGCTATGATTGAGGCCGAGGATGGGAAGCTGAGTCACTCTGAAGATAACTGAAAGGCCACAGAGGACCCCTTCTTCAACACCACCCCTCCTCCCAACACACACACACACACACTCACACACTCTCTCACACACACACACACACAAACAAAGACAGAAAGAGAGTGAGTCAGTCCTCTCAGCCCCATATTTGATCCAGCTTTAATCCTCTTACAAAGTCATATTTATATATCTGTATCTGTTTCACTTAGCTGCTCGCAATCAAGACACTGCACAAGTGTTGTGTCGCACTTCTGCGTTCCATAAGATGACCAAAAAGTGTGCAATATGTTCAGTGTTCTGTTCTGCTGTTCAAAGTGCTCAGGAGATGGTGATGGTTTTTTTAAAAACACCTAGTGGCCTGGTGTTTTGTGGGCTGGTTGGGACACCTTCCTCTAAAGACAGTGATGATGTTTAGAGCCCATTGTGTGCAATTGATGATCAAACTTAGAATTCACTGAGGATTTCTTTGAACTGGTTGACTGATTTTGCACGATTGTTTTTTTGTTTTGTCATCATTTACGACAAGCTGAACAGTGGGCGTTATGTTGCACAGACGTCCTCAGAATCAGCCAAAGACCGAAGAAGTTCTTTGTAAACATCCCCCCAAAATAATCATTCCATTTTCTTCCATGAAGCTCTATTATAACCAATGTAAACAGTTCATACAAATGGCCAGGTATCATTTTTTTTTGAAGGTGTTGTTAAATTTATGGCAAGGTACATAGCATTGTTAGCTGTGTGCTACAACGGTTTTAAAATGTCAAAAAGTCAAAATAATCTGTAATATAATTTAAAGTACTTTCTGGGTGATGGATTATTTTGATTTAGAAGCTCTTATAGGAGAATGACCAGTACTTTTGTATCTGCTTGCAAATGTTTGGAATTTCTTTCTCTATTTTTGGTACTTTGGTTTTTATTATTATTCCACAGATTGTATTGTATCTGCACGCTGAGCAGTTATATCCATACTTTAGGGTCTTTAACAGGATCAACAAGGCCTTGAGCAGAACTGATGCTTTTTAATGTTTCCTATTTCAGGTTTTCAAGTTTGTCTTGCTTCAGAGGAATTTTATGAAAATCCCTGCTTTTACATGTGCTTCAGTCATGGAGTTTCTATGTAATGTAGCCATTATTCTCTGAAATACCTCTTGAGGGGTAGGGATTGCACAATGCATTGAAAAAACCCCTCTAGTCTAAACAGCACACTTGAAGTCAGTTTTGTCTTGGTACGGATTTAAAATGTTTTTATTGCAGCAATATCGGTCTGTTAAAATGGTATTTCTGAAATTTGCTGCACATTTGATACGTGTTTTGTAGTTTACCATGTTGCTGTTACTGCAGTAGCTATTGGACAACAGCGTGGGCTGTATGTCTTTGCTAAAATGCAAGTGATTACACTGAAAAACCTGTTAGCCAGCAATGTTGTTATTGCTTGGACCATAATGCCTTGTTAATGACCTGAGATTGTGATTTTTCAATTGTTTCTGAAATTGTGTTATGTTATCACTTATAAGGATGCTTCCTCAATAAAAAAATATTTTCTATTAAATCAAACTCACTTTTGTTTAATTTCTCCAAACTTTGATGGAAAGAACTTTGAAAGGCTTTTTTCACACTAACTTCCATGATATTGCAAATTGTAATGAGAACGACCTTAACTCCTTTTGTTAGCTCTGACTAAGCTTATCACTTCACCATGGGACTTTATAGCTTAAAATTGTGCTCTTCTGTTTAACCAGTAATTTAGGGACCGAAAATGTTAAGTATGAGACGGGAAATCTGCAAAGCTCCTACAAATGACGACGAAGGGTATGATGGGAAGCTTTTACGCCTGCCTGTTTCCGGCTTGCGAATCTCAAGCGGAAAGGGGAGAGGCTTGGTTGTGATGCCGCTGGGATGATGGCTGCGTTTGGGATCCTTAGTTACGAACAACGACCCTTGAAGCGGCCAAGGCTCGGGCCTCCAGACGTTTATCCTCAAGACCCAAAACAAAAAGAGGTTAGGGATTGCCACATGTTTCTTAAGGGAGTGAAGATTTTCTTTGTAACGCAATGCATTTGTAAGGAAATTGATAATTTGAAAGCTAGTCGGAGCAAGCGTCCAGGCCTTGTCAGACTCGCTAGCAAGCAAAAACAATGAACTCACAGTTAGCTAGCTCCTGACACGAAGAGCAGAGCATCCAGCTAGTTAGCTTGTTAGCTTCCTGCGGGATGCATCATATTGATTTTCAAAACATGGCTTTACAAGACAACAAGTTTTCTGTCGTTTTTGCTCGAAACATTCAGGCGTTTGTTTGAAACTCTCACATCAAAACTACAAAACATTATGTTTTTTTGCTTTGATAGATCACTCGATAGACCAGACGCTGAACGGTTTAACGTTATGTGTTTTTGCATTTTAGGAATAGCTCGTTAGCTAGCTGACTTAACCAGTTATTTTGCGAGGTGGTATAAATCGTCCTTTTTTGACAAGTAGTTAGACCATTAGCTTGTTAGCAAGTAGGTTAATGTTAACAACCTGTGATTATACTATTGATATGACATATTTAGCCAAAAACATGATGTTAGTGACAGCTGAACTTGAGTGGTAATGCTCTAACGTCACAAGGATTTTATAGCTTCTGTTTGTTACCGAATTTGCATTGCTATAACCGAGTTAGCAGCTCTGTATGTTATCCAGACTGCGAGCTAACGTTAGCATAATAATTCATAGACAAGCTAAACCAGGGAAATTCCATTTTCTACAGTGAGCCCACTGTGGCTATGGTAGCCTGGCTATGGTAGCTTTTTCAATGAGTCAACCCAACACTGGGTAACTAATCTGATCTACAAAACGTTAAACCATTTTACTACCTTAGGCAGACTTTCTACGTGTAGCCAGTTGATTTAGTCAGTTGTTGAGAAAAGATAGTGGTTTAAGCAGTAGTCGTATGCAGTGTTGTAATATTACATATGTACGACATAGACCACTGAGCACCTAGCTTCACAAGCACGGCTATATGCAGCATACACTTAAATAACTGTTTCTATGCTATCTCCTCTATCTCAAAACTAAACGTGTTATAACGTGGTATAGTGTGTTTACGTGTCACTTGACGTCAACGCAAACCAGTTCTCGCCTTATTGTCGTTGCTTTGTGTTTATACTCCAGGATGAATTGACTGCATTGAACGTGAAGCAGGGATTCAATAACCAACCAGCAGTATCAGGCGATGAACATGGCAGTGCAAAGAATGTCAATTTCAACCCCTCTAAGGTATGTCAGATCATGAAGGATACGCATTTGTACTTTTTTTTGACTTGTTTCCATTGTTACTTGTTCTTGTATCACTTCACACAGATATACACTTGACCTTGTGTTTTGTATAACGACACTTTTATATTTGTAGTTCAACATACTCAATTGCACGAATGTCTTTGTCTTCATTACAGATTAGTTCAAATTTCAGCAGCATCATTGCAGAGAAGCTGCGATGCAACACATTCGCCGACACAGGCAAGCGGAAGCCACAGGTTAATCAGAAGGACAATTTTTGGCTCGTCACAGCAAGGTCTCAGAGCTCCATTAACAACTGGTTCACAGACCTGGCAGGGACCAAACCTCTCACACAGCTGGCAAAGAAGGTTGGATTTTGCCCATTTATATAGTTCTAAATTCATAAAATTGTCAGGGTCAGGCTGTGTCAAGGGATGATTAACGTTTTCCATCACGATCGCACCTACAGAATATATCGGTTAATTGTTACCCTAAGTGTACATGGAATGCCTTATGTTGCATACAACTACTGCTGTAGGTCTTATATTGTTTTCATTTTCCATGGTTGCAATTCAGCCCTTTTTAAACGGTTTATTTTCCCCCAGGTTCCCATCTTTAGTAAAAAAGAGGAAGTGTTTGGGTATTTGGCCAAGTACACAGTGCCAGTGATGCGCGCCGCATGGATGATCAAAATGACGTGTGCGTACCATGCAGCCATCACGGAGACCAAAGTCAAGAAACGCCACGTGATCGACCCTTGCATCGGTACCGCCTCGTTTCATTGGTTAACTTCATTGTGGGCTAAGCCCATGTCACTGTCAGTGACCCAGGTCCATAATGTATCATCATAATATTATTAAAATGATTAGGCTAATGGTTCCATTGATGTGCAAAAAGGCTGTGTAATACAACACATGTAGCTCTACTGTTTATGTTTAAGGCAACGGGGGAAAAGTAAACGTTTTTCATTTCCAAAAACAGGCCCCTGCCCTTGGGATTATTCAGGAATAGGTTGTGCCTTCAGAGAGAGTGCAGTTATGTGGCCCCCTGCCATTTGGGGGTTTCAGTTCTCAGTTTCTCTCTGTCTTTCTCATCTCCCCCCCCCCCCCCCCCACCTGTCTGCAGAGTGGACTCAGATAATTACTAAGTACCTGTGGGAACAGCTGCAGAAGGTCGCAGAGTTTTACCGTCAATCCCCCAACCAGCCGTGCGGCTCCCCTCCCCCGCCCCCCCCTGCTGAGGTGGAGACTGCCATGAAGCAGTGGGAGTACAACGAGAAGCTGGCCATGTTCATGTTCCAGGTGAGCCGGAGATGCTGTAGTGTAGTCTGTTTGGGAATACATACTTGGGAACACAATGATGGCTGTATCAAAACAGTTTGATTGAACTTCCTTTGACGTTTGCAATGACAATATAGGTTTTTTTTGCTATCAGTTTAATGAAAGTTCAGTGGAAGATTGGGAGGACTGATTTTGGTGTGTGTGTGTGTTTGTTTGTAGGATGGCATGCTAGACAGACATGAGTTTCTGACATGGGTGCTGGAGTGTTTTGAGAAGATCAGACCTGGCGAAGATGAGCTACTCAAACTGCTGCTGCCGCTCCTGCTTCAGGTCCGTCGGGCACCACACAGCTCACCCATAGTGAAGGATCGAACCAGTCCTGTGTTACCAAAACAGTGACCAACTGCTGATGCTGGTCTCCTCTGTTTCCTCCCAACAGTACTCGGGAGAGTTCGTGCAGTCGGCCTACTTGTCCAGGCGGCTGGCGTACTTCTGCACGCGCCGACTCAACCTGCTTCTGAGTGACGGGAGCCTCGGGCCCAGCGCCGGAGGGCATCCTGCCCACGGGATCTCCGGCCAATCAGGGAACGCTCTGCCCCCCACCCCCACCTCCCAGCCGGCTGGGGGCACCCAGCCCCAGACTCCATTCACAGACTTCTACATCTGCCCCCAGCACAGGCCTGTGGTGTTTGGCCTGAGCTGTATGCTACAGGTATGACCTTTCATTTGTTGCAGCCTAGTTATTATTCAGTAGATGGTGAAAGAGGTCTTGTCCCTTGCTATCATTTGGAATTGTAACGGTACATGTTATCTGTAGTCTTGTGGAGAATACAAATGCAAAGATTGCCGGAAATAACGCAGAACCAAATTCCACAAGCACGAGTTCCGCCCGAAAATCAGCTGCCACGCGTGTCACGTCTGTGTTCAAAGTGAAATTAGGACTAATATGCTAAAGGAGAAGGGCACTTCGATAGCGCATACCTCCACCAAGGCCAAATGCCGTATCTCACAACGTTAGCGAAAGTGAAACTAAATTCTTGGATCCACTCTGATTCGGATTCTCTCGAAGACATGATGGGTTGGTCCTTGGTCCATGCTACACCTTTCACCAAGTGTCATGAAAATCGGACTGGTAGTTTTTGTGTAATCCTGCTAACAGATATACAAACCTCACCAAAAACAAGCTCTTTGGAGGAGGTAATAAAGGGAAGGATAAACATATTGGCAATGTAACATATTGGCACTTCTCCATTTTGCAATTTGCACCGTGCACCTCTTTACCAGAGAATGAAATAATCTTGGCCGTTGTGCTACAATGTTTATAAATCTCGTGGTGGAGATCAAAATAATTTGTGAATTGATTTTTTTATTTTTTTTTATCGATTTTTCATCACAGAGATCATCCTCTCTTGGTGCATGTATTTCGATATGTGTAGGCCTACGGTCAATTAGGCAGATTACACTGTTGAAGCCTGACAATGCTGGCCTACTGTACTGTTTAACGTACCTTGAAGTCAACCAAGTGGTCCCTTCTCATACGGTTGGCATGATGGCTGTGTTGACCGTTGAGTTGCAGGCCGTACACAATTTACAATACAGCTTTTTGTTGAGAAGGGAGAACGGTGGGCTTAAGCTTTGAATGTTTTAGTATAGCCTAAGTGGAACACATTGAAACCCTCCTCCTAATGCACATGTTTAAATTAAAAATGTTACATACAACATGCTTTTACATGGGAGATGGCAAGGATGGATGCTCACTCTTTCCATTGGATATGTTAATTCATCAGTAGTTCAGCTCACTCTTTCCATTGGATATGTTAATACATCAGTAGTTCAGCTCACTCTTTCTATTTGACATGTTACTGCATCAGTGGTTCAGCTCACTCTCCATTTGAGATGTTACTGCGTCATACATCAGTAGTTCAGCTGCTCTGGCCTTGGGACCCACAATTTCCCATGGTCATTAACTTGTGACCTGGAATTTGATAGAATTCACATTTCACATTAGCCTAAGTCTGACCTCAGATAGATGAAAAAAAGTTATCTGGGGACAACTTGTTTCACTCTTGCACAACTTATTGATTCAAATGTCATACTTTATTCATCAAAACAGCACATTATACAAACATAGTACATGTTGATTTCTTTACAAAAAACAAAACTGCATAGGCTATAACATAGCTAATCTCAGTCACATACTAACCGCAAATTATGAGCGAATACATTACCCAGCGATA
This sequence comes from Clupea harengus, assembly GCF_900700415.2. Lineage (NCBI taxonomy): Eukaryota > Metazoa > Chordata > Actinopteri > Clupeiformes > Clupeidae > Clupea > Clupea harengus. Next base: position 24,806,543 of record NC_045171.1, on the reverse strand, counting down.
TAACTACAGTAATTCAAGTGTTTTACTTTTCTAACAGAATTATGAATTCTCACACAAAGATTCCATTAGCCCACCAGTAGACCTTGTAGTCCTTGTGGATAGCACTCTGAGATTCTTCTGAATGAAGAGTGCGTTACAAATAAAATGAATTATTATTATTATTATTATTATAGCTAGTACCTGGAAGCTCTCCCCGCTCACAGCAGTGCACTACTCTAGCGGACACTTCAGACTGTCATCCTGTATGCTATGCATCTGCCGCTCACGCAGAACTGTCTCTGTCTGACCCCAAGAGCTCTCTTTTCCCTTTGTGATTGAGACATGAGAACACCAAAGACTCCGCTTTTTCCATTTCAAAATAAAAGCTACTTTTTTTTATATATATTTCCTCCAAAAGTCATTAAAGTTCTGACGGAAGACAGACACTCCGTGACTCATTCAGAATGATTCCTTGACCTACTTGTTTGGGGTCACGACCCACCAGTTGGAGGTCTGTCACATGCATTGTCCTCAGACTGTCAGATGAGTAATTGCTGTGTGCGTTCTCTTTCTGCTCTGGTCCACTGTAGAGCATCGTGCTGTGCTGCCCCAGTGCCCTGGTGTGGCACTACTCTCTGACAGACAGCCGGAACAAGACGGGCTCCCCTCTGGACCTCCTGCACATCGCCCCGTCAAACCTCCCCATGCCTGGGGGAAACACAACCTTCACCCAACAGGTATGACCCCCCCAGAGAGGAGGCAATTACAATCACTGATGTCGCCGTTCCTGAGCAGCATATTTGGTTTCAGTGTCATTGTTATTTATATGTGAGGGGGGGAAAAATGTGCCTGGCGGTTTAGATAATAAGACCTTTTAGGTCTTGGTCTGAAACGAATGATTCCTTCAGTTTGCTAAAGTGTGGTTCCTTCTCTGTGATGTTCTCAGGTGCGAGTTAAATTACGAGAGATTGAGGATCAAATTAAAGAGCGAGGCCAGGCGGTAGAGTTTCGATGGTCATTTGACAAGTGCCAAGAAACGACAGCAGGTGAGGAGACTCGACCCTTAAGGGCGCTTTGACCCGAACAACTGACATTTCACCATTTTCTTAAATGCTAATTCGTTCTGTCTCTTATTCCGCCAGGTTTTACGATTGGCCGAGTATTGCACACTCTAGAGGTCCTAGACAACCACAGCTTTGAGAAGTCGGACTTCAGTAACTCGCTGGACTCTCTCTACAACCGGATCTTTGGCTCAGGACAGAGCAAAGACGGTCACGAGGTGAAACCATTGGAACCGTTCCCTATTATCCGCTTGCTTCCAACCATTTGTTACGTTTGTAAAGCGAATGAATTATAGATCAAACATGCTCCGAAAATGAGTCAATATTGATTTGTTTTTTGTTTTTGTTTGTTTCCTGCTTTTGAGGTGTTTTATAGCTTTTAGGAAGATAGATGTTGACTCGATACTTCTTGTGCCTGTGTGAGTGAACAGTTCAGTGAATCTGGTGCCTGTGTGTTGTTTCTGGAGCAGATTACTCCAGACGATGATGCAGTGGTCACTCTGCTGTGTGAGTGGGCTGTGGTCAGCAAGCGGTCTGGCCGACACAGGGCCATGGTGGTGGCCAAGCTGCTGGAGAAGCGACAGACGGAGATCGAGGCCGAGGTGAGTCAGGATCGCCCCTGGACGCCCGCTCTCCCTTTCGCTCATCGACTCCCACACGCACGATCTTGCTCATTCTCTGTCGGGAGCCGGAACATTTTTACAGTCATGTGAAATAAGCAATAACTCAGGCATTCATTTAAGACATTTGTATTTGGTAATCACTTTGATATAGTACTGCATTCACTATTAGTCTTTAGTCGTATGATGATCACACAGATTTCAGATATGCTTTACTGATGTTTAAATATGCAAATCTGTCATCAAACCATCGCAACACACTCACTTTGTTAATCTAACCGATGTAACTAGGCCTCAGAAAGATGAACTGCTGTAGTTAGGCACAAATGAAGTCATTCTAAAGGAAGCCCACTCTGTCTGTCTGTCTGTCTCTCTCAGCGCTGTGGGGAGTCGGAGGTGGTAGATGAGAAGGGCTCCGTGTCCTCGGGGTCTCTCTCGGCCGCCACCATGCCTGTCTTCCAAGACGTCCTCCTCCAGTTCCTGGACACGCAGGCCCCAATCCTCAGTGAGTCAACCACAGGGTTCAGCACCCGTCGGCCCGGCTGTCAAAGCACTCGTCCTCTCCCTCTGTCTCCTTCTTCCTCCCTTTCTTTCTTTCTCTCCCTCTCTGTCCCTTTCTTTCTTCTCTCTTCCCTTTCTTTCTCTCCCTCTCTCTCTCTGTCCTTTTCTCTTCTATCATTAGTCACTTGGAGACACTGGGAGTCTCTGAAGCGAGGTCGCCTTGAAAAAGTTTGACATGTCATTAGTGTCTCGGATAAAGTTGAAGTCGTTAAAAAACAAGCCAGTATAATTGCTGCTGGAATGCTTTGAAAGAATCTTGGCCTTGACAGAATGGGTTTTTAATGAAAATGGCATTTGTGGGGGGGGGTTTCACAGCTGATCCGGCCAACGACAGCGAGCGGGTGGAGTTCTCCAATCTGGTGCTGCTCTTCTGCGAGCTCATCCGCCACGATGTGTTCTCCCACAACATCTACATGTGCACCCTCATCTCCCGCGGCGATCTGGCCAGCGACTCGCACTTACCCCGCCCCCGCTCCCCCAGCGATGAGCCGTCGGACGACTCGGAGCGCAAAGAGCAGGACGCCGGCAGTAGCGTCAAAATGGAGGTTTGTGCATGTGTACGGTATTCCGGTTGGTGCTGTCCATTTTGGTTCTGAGAGTTCGGTTCTCACATAAGCAGCGTGGCAAAAGTTCATCTCCATGTGTATTCCATGTCTGTTTCATCTCTAGGACACTGGCTTGTCGGAGTCGATGGAGATCGATCACAACTCCAGCGCCAACTTTGACGAGGTAGGAAGGATTTCTCACTCTCCTCCATCTAATGACATTTTAATACTACAAGGAAGTCAGCATGCCGGTGGAGCTGTGAGCGTAGTTATGTCGGTGTTGACCTCTGACCTCACCTCTTCATTGGAGCTGTGAGCATAGTTATGTCGGTGTTGACCTCTGACCTCACCTCTTCCTGCCGCTGCAGATGTTCTCGCCTCCAATGCACGAGTCCAAGGGGAGCCCCTCCCCAGAGAAGCCTTCAGAGGGCCACGGGGCCCCAGAGCAGGAGAGCAAGAGCACAGGCAAGGACAAGGGCCTGGACCCCGCCTTCCCCCAGGTGTACGACCAGCCCCGCCACATCCAGTACGCCACACACTTCCCCATTCCACAGGTGCGTAAACACCCAGCCGCCGCCTTCAGTATTAAAGCACTGTGTGTGTGTGTGTGTGTGTGTGTGTGTGTGTGTGTGTGTGTGTGTGTGTGTGTGTGTGTGTGTGTGTGTGTGTGTGTGTGTGTGTGTGTGTGTGTGTGTGTGAGGGGGTGGAAATTCAGTGTCATTTAAGAAGTTCTTTCATTTACATGCAACATTTCATTTTCTATCTGTAACACTGGATTCACAAACACTATAGAGAACCCAGCTGTGCTGCTTACCACGTGTGGCCCTTACATTTGAGAGCACAGGTGAACGTCATCAACTTAAAGCCACATCCTTGAAAACACACCGTAGTATGCAGAGACCGTGGTTTATAATGGCCTACATCTGTTCTGTTAAACTGGCTTTTCAGATGTACACAATTGAGGTTGTTTTACTTGCACATGCTTTTGTAAAAGTTGAAAGTTTTGATGTTGTCTCACTTTCCTGTGGTGTGTGTGTGTGTGTGTGTGTGTGTGTGTGTGTGTGTGTGTGTGTGTGTGTGTGTGTGTGTCCATGTCCATCTGTCTCTCAGGAGGAGAGCGCCAGCCACGAGTGCAACCAGCGGCTGGTGGTTCTGTACGGCGTGGGGAAGCAGCGTGACGAGGCGCGGCACGCCATCAAGAAAATCACCAAAGACATCCTGAAAGTGCTCAACCGAAAAGTACCGCCGAGACGGGTAATGACCGCCATCACTCTCAACCAGCAGCCCAGCGTTGAGTGTCCTCTCCCTGGTGACATTAGCCCTTCCTGGCGCTACGCATTGTGTGTCCTCCTCTCGCTGGTGACATTAGCCCTTCGCGCTCCGCTAATACACAGGCCCTCCGTCGCTCATAGGCTTGGTGCTTAAGCGCTCGGAGGGACCTTTCAGTCGTTTCAGGAAATTAGTCGTCAGTGACAAATGGGATTTCCGTTATTTCACACACGGTGTGTGTTCAGATTGGAGGCGTGCCCAGCATGACTGTGGAATGAGCCTTCAGATCCATGTTTTTATTGAAGGTAGAGATTTCAAAGCCTCTACGCGCTCACACAGGAGATGCAGCTTTTGATGTTCCGGACATTTTGAAAATGCTCCTCTCCTTTGTGGTGCCTGGGGGCCCCGTGGAGCAGTGACTGCCGTCGTGGCTCAGCCCCAGCCATCGGTCTCCCATCAGCAGCCTTTAATAACCGGCGACACGCTCGCGACGACCTTTGCCCCCGCCCGCATTGAATATTCATCCCTTCCGGCCCCATTCCCATTCTAATTGCAGCCATCAGCTCATTATGTTGGCGTGGCGACGACCTCTCCCGGGGGGGTCGGCCGCCAAGCGGTGGAGATTAATTAATGACGCTCTAATTGAACAACTTAATATTTCACTTCTGCCGGATTTAGCCATGTCACCCGCCATCCGTTTCGCCTGCAGTCGGCAGCTTCCTGCTGACGGGCACGTTATCGCCCGGTGACAGTTCCTCATCGCGGTGCCCCCCCCCCCCACCCCCAAGGGTCAGTACAGACGGGTAGATTTGAGCTCATGATGGACCGACTCTCTGAATCAAAAGCCATCCAATTACCCGCTTACCCATCTCGTCCGTCCTTCACTGCTGCTAATCTGCCATGGCTGTTACATTAGCAGTCCTCGATCCTGGTGAAAGATGGTTATGTTGAAGCTCAACAGCCCGTAGTGCTCCATCTCAGCCACTTTGGGTCCCATTTACAGAGCCAGCACTGTCCCCACGCTGTCCCACTGCATTCTGGATGTGCACATACCACTCAAATTCTGGTATTTGTGGACAGTTAGAAGAAATTGACACAAAGTTTATTGGGTGGTGGGTGGTGGGTGGGTGGTTGAAGACACAACCTGCAAGTTGTGATTGGGTCAGGCTAGTTTTACATGTAGACAAAAATGTATTAATGCGCCCACACCCAGAGTTGCTACATGAAGAGTTATAGCCCGGTTTAAAAATGATTTGCATGTTTGTTTGAGAATAAACAAGTTGATAACAGGGAGGGTAATATGTCTTTCGTGTGTGAGAGGGGCAGATAAGTGGACACCAGGCACACACAAACAGTGCTGGCAAGCGTAGCATAGCGTGGGATTGGAGTTTGCTGGCTGATGTCAGAAGACAACTTCAGGTTCCACAGTGTATTGTTGTGACTGCTATGAGACCCAGACGTGGTGTTGTATTTTGAGTTGGAGCGCATCGTTAACCTTATTTAGCATCTGAAAGGAAGTATGCAGAACTGGGAGTGGAAGCGAGGCAACGAGGTTGGCAAGCACACACATGACCAATGGAGATCAACCACACACTGTTTTTGAGGACGGGTCACTCAAAGGAGCTTTAAAGGAGTTGTCTGAGGCTGCTGAAAAAGCGAGCCTGTGGCTGAGGCACCGTCAGACTATTTGAATTCACCTCGACTAAAACTGAGATGTGCGAAATCTTGTCGGTGTATCTGTTGTCGTCTCTGGAAGTGCCAAGTGTTCTAACCCATCGTAAAGATCAATAGCAGAAGGAATTTAACAATTTTTCTTCAACAAAACCAATGTATCAGCATCAAAGACGTGTGGTTTGCTTTGTCTGTGTGTTTCAGGAGGAGAGGAAGGGCAGAAGAGGAAGAGGAGTAAACCCGAGGCCTTCCCCACTGCCGAGGACATTTTCTCCAAATTCCAGCACCTTTCACACTTTGACCAGCACCAGGTCACCTCTCAGGTATGGCCTGGCGGATCCTTCAGGAACTTGTCGGCGTCTTGTTTTGGCTCTTCCAACAAGTTGTCTTTCCATCTATGTTGTCCTATTTATACGGAACAAAATATAACCGCAACATGGAACAAAAAGACTTTAGTTCATATAATGAGATCAGTCAGTACATTAGGCAGCAAACTGGAAACTGCAGACATGGATTTTTGCCCAGAATTTGATGGAGTGAGCATGGAAAAGTTAAAGGGTGTTATAGTTCATTTCATAAAGAATGGCACCAAAATTCAATATTCATTAAGTTATTATTTGTGTCCAGTGTGTTTAGCTTAAAATGCCCAAATGCATAGTGTGGTGCCACTCGGATACTCAGATACTATTTCTTTAGAAATAATGCATTATCAACAGTCAGTGAAGCAATTTTCCGTCTTTCTGACTGACTGATAGGTGTCCAGGAACGTTCTGGAACAGATCACCAGCTTTGCCTTAGGGATGTCCTATCATCTACCCCTCGTCCAGCACATCCAGTTCATCTTTGACCTCATGGAGTACTCCCTCAACATTAGTGGCCTCATTGACTTTGCCATCCAGGTACGGAGGAGCGCAGCCTTGAGTCTGTGCTGGGGCTGACTCATGCGCTGCTGGGGTACTTCTATAATGTGGGCATTTCATTAGTCCTGGTTTCATATACTCTGGAAATGAGTTACAATGGCCATTGTCTCTCAGTCTGCTCTCATAATACAATATTTTTGAATTCCTCCTCCCACTCTCTCTCTCTCTCCACCCCCCTCACATCTCTCTCTCCCCCCCCTCATATCACTCTCTCTCTCTCTCTCTCTCTCTCTCTCTCTCTCTCCACCCCCCTCACATCACTCTCTCTCTCTCTCTCTCTCTCTCTCTCTCTCTCTCTCTCCACCCCCTTCACATCACTCTCTCCACCCCCCTCACATCACTCTCTCCACCCCCTCACATCACTCTCTCCACCCTCCTCACATCACTCTCTCCACCCCCTCACATCACTCTCCCCCCCCTCTCACATCACTCTCCACCCCCTCATATCACTCTCTCCACCCCCCTCACATCACTCTCCACCCCCCTCATATCACTCTCTCACCCCCTCACATCACTCTCTCCACCCCCCCACCACCCCCTCACATCACTCTCTCTCTCTCACTCTCTCCACCCCCTCATATCACTCTCTCCACCCCCTCACATCACTCTCTCCACCCCCTCACATCACTCTCCACCCCCTCCTCCCCTGCCGCTGTGCGGTGTGCAGCTGCTGAACGAGCTGAGTCTGGTGGAGGCCGAGCTGCTGCTGAAGTCCTCCAGCCTGGTGGGCAGCTACACCACGGGCCTGTGCCTGGGCATCGTGGCCGTGCTGCGCCGCTACCACTCCTGCCTCATCCTCAACCCCGACCAGACCGCGCAGGTCTTCGACGGGTGCGTCAACCAACCCTCTCGTCTCCACACTCTGTGTCTGATAGGCAATGTTTCTGCAGTGTAGGAAGGGATCTAGTTTGAATTTTATGAATCTTAGGTGCTACATGGCCACCCTCGTGACCTTCTAATGAGGCTCACTTGTTTGGCAATAATGACTTGCTTGGTGTGGTCTTAAACACCCATGTTAGAGATTCTATGCCCAGAGCATTGTGTCGTCTCCTGATGATGACCTTGGGGTTTATTTCACGTGCTCTTCTCTTGGATAGTTGCTGTTGCTCCTCGTCGTGGTGGTTATTGTGCTGACTGGTTTCCCCTGGTACTTGACTGACTGACAGGTTGCGTATCGTGGTGAAGTCTGGCGTGAACCCGGCGGACTGCTCCTCCGCGGAGCGCTGCATCCTGGCCTACCTGTATGACCTCTACACCTCCTGCAGTCATCTCAAGAGCAAGTTTGGGGAGATCTTCAGGTGAGGCTTTCAAACAGCTGCTAAAGGAATGACATTCTTCCACTTAGTTTTCCCATTTTCATAATAGTTAACAAGAGTTACAATTGAAATTGGTGTGGATCAGCAATACAAATTTTTAGTAATGAAAGTCAGCTCACTAATTATTGTTGTTTGTTTGTCTCTCTCTCTCTCTCTCTCTCTCTCTCTCTCTCTTCTCCTCTCTCTCTCTCTCTCTCTCTCTCTCTCTCTCTCTCTCTTTCTCTCTTTCTTTCTTTCTTTTTCTCTCTCTCTCCTCTTCTCTCTCTCTTTTTCTGTCTCTATGGCAGCGAGTTCTGCTCCAAGGTGAAGAACTCCATCTACTACAACATCGACCCGTCCGACTCCAACATGCTGTGGGACCAGGCCTTCATGATCGAAGGCCATCGCCAACCCGTCGGCCCACAACCTCAACCACTCCATGGTGGGCCAGCTGCTCAACGACAGCGCCGCCAACCGCTACAGCTTCGTGTGCAACGTGCTGATGGACGTCTGTGTGGACCACCGCGACCCCGAGAGGCAGGCTCTCCCCTTCTCTCTCATCTCTTCCCTTCTTCTTCTTCTTCTTCTTCTCTCTCATCTCTCCCCTTCTTCTTCTTCTTCTCTTCTTCTTTGTATCTCTCCCTTCCCCAAACGCCCTGAATTACACCCTGTGACATTACATTGATCTCAGCTGAACAATTTGTCCTGCCAAAGAAGTGGCAATTCTTGTGCATTTTGGCTGATTTAAATTTGCTACTTTTGATGGCAGTCTCCCCCTTTTTAAAGCACTTTCCATCTGAGGCGGTGAATGAATAGGGAGTGGCCCCCCATGACTGCTGCATGTCTGCAAGCGTTTGCTGTATGAGGAAAGGCACAGCGATGCAGAACGATCCGTGCTCAATGAGCTTTGATTTCTCCTGAGCTGTGAAAGCAAGCGTAACACTGGCTGTTTCTCTCTAATGTGAGTGTGTGTGTGTGTGTGTGTGTGTGTGCTGACGCTGTGCTCTCCGTCTGCAGGGTGAATGACATTGGCATCCTGTGCGCCGAGCTGACGGCCTACTGCCGCTCCCTGAGTGCCGAGTGGCTGGGCGTCCTCAAAGCCCTCTGCTGCTCCTCCAACAACGGAAACTGTGGCTTCAACGACCTGCTGTGCAACGTCGATGTGAGTGGGACCCCCACTGTAGGCACGGCTCTCTGTAGTGTGTGTGTGTGTTTTGTACTGTGTGTGTGTGTGTGTGTTTTGTACTGTGTGTGTGTGTGTGTGTGTGTTTTGTACTGTGTGTGTGTGTGTGTGTTTTGGCTGTGTGTGTTTTGTGTGTGTCTGTGTGCGGGTTTTGTTGTGTGTGTGTTTTGTGCTCTGTGTGTGTGTGTGTGTGTGTGTTGTGTGTGTGTGTGTGTGTGTGTGTGTGTTTTGTGCTCTGTGTGTGAGTGTGTTTTTTGTGCTCTGTGTGTGTGTGTGTGTGTGTTTTTTTTGCTGTCTGTCTGTGTGCAGGTTTTGTTGTGTGTGTGTGTGTGTTTTGTGTGTGTGTCTGTGTGCGGGTTTTGTTGTGTGTGTGTGTGTGTTTTGTGCTGTTTTCTGTCTCTTTTGTCAGCCTTAGGTGACCTTGTGTGTTTTTTCTGATGCCTACAGGTGAGTGACCTGTCCTTCCACGACTCCCTGGCGACCTTCGTGGCCATTCTGATCGCCCGCCAGTGTCTCCTCTTAGAAGATCTTGTGCGCTGTGTGGCCATCCCCTCGCTGTTAAACGCAGGTGAGCAAACACAAACACACTCATGGATGCACACTCTCACCCTCCATCCATCCAACCACCCTACTCCTCAGAGGTCCTCTTTCAAGAGAGAGCCAGTCGGCTCCCAAAAATAGCTCGTCAGGTTTCTGTTGTGGTGTGCCCAGAAGCAAGTGGCCCCACTGACCACATGTCAGTTCCACACACCCCCCCCCGCCCCCCCCCCCCCTCTCCCCCTCGCACATCCCACAAGGCACTGCAGCAAGTGGTTGACAGAGCCCTCTTTGATCTGCCCCCTCTCGGCTCCTCTGTGTTCTCCTCGGCCCCCCGGCCCCCTGGCCAGAGAGTTCCCTGCGTTAGAGATTGACAGCCGTGGCCAGGGGCCTCCTCCAGGTACACAAGGAGCCTTTCAGGCCCTCCTCACTCCTCAGCCCCGTGCCACATTCTCCTGCTAATGATGATGATATTTCACAGCCACAGCGCCCAAACTGCACTGCCTCCCTCCCTCCCCGCTCTGAAGGAGCTCTTGAAAAATGTGCCCCCCACCCCCTGCCCCCTGTCACACGTTCCTGAGAGTCTGTAAAGCTTGGGAGACATGCTGATACTCTATTAATATTCTGTTCACGTTATAATGTTCTCCCCAAGTGCAGACTTATGACAGCAAAGCTGTTTAATTTAACTGGTTTGCACTGGTGCCTAGGGAAGCGGCAGTCTGAATATATCTCGGTTTATTGAGTGTGATGTTTGTATACTTGTATGGTTGTATAACATTGTGTGTGTGTGTGTGTGTGTGTGTGTGTGTGTGTGTGTGTGTGTGTGTGTGTGTGTGTGTGTGTGTGTGTGTGTGTGTGTGTGTGTGTGTGTGTGTGTGTGTGTGTGTGTGTGTGTGTGTGTGTGTGTGTGTGTGTGTGTGTGTGTGTGTGTGTTAGCTTGCAGTGAACAGGACTCAGAACCTGGTGCTCGGCTCACCTGCAGGATTCTGCTGCATCTGTTCAGAACGCCTCAACGCAACCCCTGCCCACAGGATGGCAAGTCAGGTAGAGAAAATAAAAGTGTGTGTGTGTGTACACACAGCCTTCTTCTGCATCGTGTTTTCTGAACTCATTGATTTGAAGAACAGAATGAGTGGTATGGTGTTCATGTGCCTGTTCAATCACCCATCATCATCATGTGTTGTAATAGTACCACATTTGGCTCTCATTCTCCCAGACAAGTCCTCTGTTGGGATCCGGTCGTCGTGTGATCGCCACCTCCTCGCTGCGTCTCAGAACAGCATCGTGGTTGGAGCTGTCTTTGCTGTGCTGAAGGCTGTCTTCATGCTGGGTAAGGATGTACACTAATACAATGATAAAAAGGTGGAAGTCATGAATCCAAGACCAAAGCCTTCAAATAGAAAATAGTTGGATTTCCACTCTTGGAAATGTGGAATAATGTGTGTGTGTGTGTCTGTGTGTGTGTGTCTGTGTCTGTGTGTGTGTGTGTGTGTTAATTCACCAGGTGACGCTGAACTGAAAGGCTCCGGCTTCTCACACCCCACTGGGCTAGACGACATCGGAGATGACGACATCGGCTCCAAGAAATCTGGCGGTCGAAACGTCTCCATAGAAACTGCCAGCTTGGATGTGTACGCCAAGTACGTGCTGAAGAGCATTTGTCAACAGGTGAGTTCTGGCCCGGGCGAACGCCACTCATCACTGGCAGTAATGCAGTCATCAAAGCAGCCACCCATCAACCACCACTCTCACATACACAGGTGGTCTGAGCTGCCATTAAACCACCACTCTCACATACACAGGTTGTCTGGGCTGTCATTAAAGGCGCAGTGCTCAATTATAATCCAGTAATCTTTATGTCAAATTCACTGAAGTGGCCTCAGTCCTATTATAGCTGTCATTTCTGTGTGCTCAAAAGAACTCTGGTGTTTGTCAACGTTCACGGCTCCATAAATGAGACACAAAGTGACTCAGACCAAGCAGTGCACTGTTCCAGCCAATCAACAACATTGATTCAGGAGCACTGAAGGCAAGGGTGTATTTGATTGGCTGTTCAAATGTCACCTTTCTTTTGCCTGCCTCTTTAATTTGAAGGTTAATTGTAGAGGCAGTGTTGGTCTCAAAGTGATCACATCCACTTGTGGTTAAATGGCTCCACATACACCGTAAACAATCCACTACAAAAAAACGTTTTCTTTTTGAAGACCGGAATCATGTTGCTCCTACTCTCACTGAAGCCGTGGCCATCATTGTTACTAGGTTGCCAGGGGGAGAATGATTGGACGACTTTGTCTTAACGACATTGGGTCCTGTCCCCACATGATGCCAAGATTAAGATCCAAATAATGACTCCGTGTAGGAGGGAATGGCCTCTAAGACCACATTTGCACATAGCCGGGTATTTACAGAAACGAATATTTCTGCCCCTCCTTTTTCAAAAATAACGTCGTACACACAACATCGTTTTCAAAAAAGTTTCTGTTTACATGAGCCCGCATAAATACGCCCTTCTATGGAGGGATGCAGTAACTCCGAAAGAGACAGTAGTGATGAGCGCGACATTCGGAAGTTCTCATGCCATTCGTCCGGGAGGACGACTTCTTTCTCGAAGTTTTCCCACCAGACAGCAGTTCGCCCTGGTCGGATCCAAAACCGTCGGCGGCGACGTTGGCAGGCAATGTAGCCCTACGTCTTGGGAGTGAAAGCTGTAGAAAGACTGCTGACCTCCGTGCAGTTCTTCGCCTCTGCTCCTCCATATAGAAAAGCAGTTGTGTTTGTAAATACAAACAGGCGTTTGCATTAACGTATAAATGAGCACTACCTTAACAGCATCCATGATCAGTAAGCAAACTAACTGTAAACAATAGGACGCTCACATGATGTGATGCATTTTTAGTCGCATACTGTGACGTTTGGAGAACCTAAAACTCCGTTTGACCTAGTTCACACGCAAACACAAAAACGGAGTTTTCAGAATCTCAACTTTGGCCGGAGTTTTTAGAAATGATCGTTTTCCGTGATAAAACCTCCGTTTTCGTGTAAATGAAAGGCCAAAACACATGAAAATATATGCGTTTTCCCATCGTGTAAACGGGGTATCAGTCTCCTCCTCTTACAGCCCAAAGGCACTTTCCAAATGAATGGTGTCTTCATTCTCTCCCGGATTGACTAGACTATTTTATGGAGGTGGTTATTTTCTGAGATGGGTGGAGAGCCATTGCTAAAGAGTCTTTAGAAAATGTTGCCATAAAAATGTGTCCTTGAAATGGATGGCAATGTCCCTTTTCTCCTCTTGTGGAAACTGTGTTTCTCTCTTGTCTCTGTGTGTCTCTCACACACACACGCACACATTCACACATTCTTATTCTTTTTTCTTTTTCTCTCTCAATGTTTTACTCACTGTTTTGGACCAACACTTAATCCATCTCTCTCTCTCTCTCTCTCTCTCTCTCTTTCCTCTCTTTCTGCCTATTTTTGTCTCTTCTTTCTTGCTCTTCTCTCTCTTTCTCTCTCTCTCTCTCCCTCTCTCTCTCTCTCTCTTTCCTCTCTTTCTGCCTATTTTTGTCTCTTCTTTCTTGCTCTTCTCTCTCTCTTTCTCTCTCTCTCTCTTTCTTGCTCTTCTCTCTCTCTCGCCCTCTCTCGCCCTCTCTCTCTCTCTTCCTCTCTTTTGCCTATTTTTGTCTCTTCTTTCTTGCTCTTCTCTCTCTCCCTCTCTCTCTTTCTTTCTCTCTCTCTCTCTCTCTCTCTTTCTTGCTCTTCTCTCTCTCTCGCCCTCTCTCTCTTTCTTGCTCTTCTCTCTCTCTCTCGCCCTCTCTCTCGCCCTCTCTCTCTCTCTCTCTCTCTCTCTCTTTTGCCTATTTTTGTCTCTTCTTTCTTGCTCTTCTCTCTCTCTCTCTCTCTCTCTCTCTCTCTCTCTCTCTCTCTCTCTCTCTCTCTCTTTCTTGCTCTTCTCTCTCTCTCTCTCTCTCTCTCTCTCTCTCTCTCAGGAGTGGGTTGGCGAGCGCTGTCTGAAGTCTCTGTCTGAGGACAGCAGTGCCCTGCAGGACCCGGTGCTGGTCAACATCCAGGCCCAGAGGCTCCTGCAGCTCATCTGCTACCCGCACCGGCAGCTGGACAGCGAGGAGGGGGACAACCCCCAGCGCCAGCGCATCAAGCGCATCCTCCAGGTGGGCGCTCCTCCCTGCCCCCCCCCCTACCACCCCACCCCACCCCTCCCCTCAATCAGAGCTCCAGGCTAGGAGGCAAAACCAGAGGCCTCTCGTGGAGGCTAATTATGTTCCTCCCATGTCCTGGAAATCAGACTGTAAATGAGTAGGGAGCGTTTCCAGTTAAAGCTAGAGGTTTAGTCAGAGGGGGCCACCCACGACACGTCCAGTAGTGTGCTGAACTCTCTCTGAACTGCTCCGCTAGGACCACACCAGATCTGATTAGCATGCCCTGATGACTAGCAGCTGCAAGTGGAGAGCGTTTGGGAGGATTTGGTTTCTTTTGTGTGAGATACAAGCCCCTCTTTTTTTTTTACCTTCTCAAGGCAAGATTGGCTTCATTGGGTCACTCGGCGGTTTAAGGCCGAGCAATCCCAGCTGAATGAGCTAATGGATTGGTTTGGCTGGGGTTGGATTTGATCTAGCTTTCACACATTGTGGCTTTTAAGCACATTTTAATCAAGGAGAGTCGGTAGAATGTCAGAAATGCTCCAGAGCCGACGGTAGAGTAGAGTATGCCCTTACCGTGCCAGATGGTGGTGCTGCTCTCCAGTGGACTGTCAGTTCAGACCTCCTTTGCTTCTTTTCTGTCTCTTCATTTAAATGAAGCCCCTGGCCACTAAAGCTTCAGCTATACAGCTATTGGTAATCCCAAGTCCACTGTGAGGTGAACTGTAGCTACAAGGACGGTTGGGTATGTGGGTTTGTGTTTGTGTACAAATTCCTCATATGGTGCTGTTTCCACCCCCGTAGAACATGGATCAGTGGACCATGAGGCAGTCTTGCCTGGAGCTGCAGCTCATGATCAAGCAAAGCACAAACAATGTGAGTAAACAACTCTGTCTCTGTCTCTGTCCCGGTCACTGCCATTGTGTTTGCTTTGGCGTCGGACGAAAGGTAAGCTGATGATTCTCCTGCGCGGCCTGGGTGGTATACACCAGCTGTGTAATCAAATCGGGTTTAATCTGGCTGATATTCCCCATGTCATTCTCTCCCCAGGAACTCTACTCCCTGCTAGAGAACATCGCCAAGGCAACCATCGAGGTGTTCCAGAAGTCGGCGGAGATGAACTCCAGTAACCTCTCAGGGAATGGCTCCGCCATCTCAGGCAGCTCTGTTTCCAACAGCAACAACACCAGCAAGCTCAAACCTGTCCTCAGGTGAGTGGCCCTGCCATGACCCGCCATCACCCTCATATCAAATCACACAAACCCCTGTCATCTCCTTTGCAAAATACATAACCACCTCACTATCATTGGGGGGGTTGTGCTATTTGTGTGTTGCTTTGAGCGGTCAACCACAAATCACAGAAACCACTGTCCCAACACTGACATCTTGAAACGATCAATACGTTAAATATAAATCTAGACTAAAATGGAAGCATAGTTGTAGACTAAATAGAAAAAGCTATAGACCACTAATAATTGTGGATATAAATGTAGACTGAGTGTGTGTGGTGTTGTGTCCCTGTCCTCCACCAGTTCATCCGAGCGCTCGGGCGTGTGGCTGGTGGCCCCCCTGATAGCCAAGCTGCCCACCTCGGTGCAGGGCCACGTACTGAAGGCGGCCGGCGAGGAGCTGGAGAAGGGCCAGCACCTAGGATCCTCTTCGCGCAAGGAGAGGGACCGGCAGAAGCAGAAGAGGTAAGGACAGCGCCTCTGTGTCCATCTGCCCGAAGCACAGCTCCATTCACTTTATGGCTTGTTGTATCTGACTGCACAGGCCGTGCGGCCATTTTGACTTGGACTTATACAAATGCATGTTAGGGTTACTGTTGTTTAAAACCAAGTGTTATTCTCTCAGGGCACTTCTGCATCAAAGTAGAGCAGCTGTTTCATTAGTGTATATATATCTATTCACACACACCTATATACCGATGTGACAGATCTTATTAGACTTATTTCGGTTTTTTGCTCTAAATGCTCTAAATGTCAAGCACTTTGAGCTGCATTCTGTCTATGAAAGGTGCTTTGCAAACAAAGAATATTATTATTATTAATATTATTATCTGGCATTTACTGTGTGTGTGTGTGTGTGTGTGTGTGTGTGTGTCTCTCTGTGTGTGTGTGTGTGTGTGTGTGTGTGTCTCTCTGTGTGTGTGTGTGTGTGTGTGGTGTGTGTGTGTCTCTGGTGTGTGTTGTGGTGTGTGTGTGTGTGTGTGTGTGTGCCAGCATGTCTCTCCTGAGCCAGCAGCCCTTCCTGTCTCTGGTGCTGACGTGTCTGAAGGGTCAGGATGAGCAGAGGGAGGGCCTTCTCACCTCCCTCTACAGTCAGGTGCAGCAGGTAAGAGCGCACGCGTGTGACCCTCCTCACTGCGCTGTAGTCTGGCTCCTGCCCTAGCTGACCGCTGCTTCTCCTCCCCCTCCTCCAGATCGTCCACAACTGGCGTGAAGACCAGTATCAGGACGACTGCAAGGCCAAGCAGATGATGCATGAGGCGCTTAAGCTCCGGCTCAACCTGGTGAGGCCACATCAGCATCAGCACCGGTGCTCCCCAGAGAAGATCCACACTCGCGTCCATCTGTGGTTTCTCTCACGTGCACTCATGAAACACGCATAGATTAATTCTCATTGTGTAACCTCTTAAGCCCAATTTATGCTTAGTCTCTCCAGACTTTGGAAACCGTCGACGACAGAAATGACGTCTTGGTCGACACTTTTAACCGTCGCCTGGAAGTGTCTGCTACTCGAGAAAATGCTACTGTCGCTGACTACGTCACGTAGTGTCGCGCAAGAGTGATTGGCTAGATAGACGGCACGCACCGCTGACCTCCTTGTTGTGGTTTTCGGCGCTCAACGCTGTATTTTTTTTTAAATGGAGGGATAGAGGAAAGACTAGCGGAGCTAGTGAGGAAATATTCCCTACCTGTGCAATGCCTCCCTGCCGTATTACAAAGATGCCCAAATTATACAAAATTCATGGGGGGAAATTGCAGAGAGTATCAGCTTGACTGTAGTTGAGTGCAAAGCTCGATGGAAAAAAACTGCGTGACCGGTAACGTTAAATTCCTCCTGGTGGCTATTGTAGCTAACGCTAGTTAACCTGTCCGCCTACGTCAGTACGTCGAGTGTCACGTGACCGTCGAGCGGAGGAGACTGTTCACTGAAGCATAAATGCAGCAACATGAGCGACACTTTTCTTTTGGTTGGCGACCATATGCTGAGCGACACTTTCCAACAAGTATAAATGAAGCTTTAAATTCCCACTCGTACAAGGAAAAGACTTCTGGTGTGACCTGATAAGCAGATGATGCCAGTTGGAGAATGCTGAAGGGATGGCATTTTTGGGAGGTGTTGCTTCTCAAGCGTCATGTGGTGTGTTACAGGTGGGTGGGATGTTCGACACGGTCCAGCGCAGCACACAGCAGACCACAGAGTGGGCGGTGCTTCTGCTTGACATCATCAGCAGTGGAACAGTTGACATGCAGTCCAACAAGTAAGACACCAACTATGACGCATATCTAAACACTGATGTCACACTGTGTACACTATAAAGCAGATACCCGTGGCTGTCTGTCTGTCTCTGTCTGTCTCGGTATGTCTCTGTCTATCTGTCTCTGTCTGTCTATCTGTCTGTCTATCTCTCTCTGTCTATCTATCTGTCTGTCTGTCTGTCTGTCTATCTCTCTCTGTCTATATGACTGTGTCTGTCTGTCTCTCTCTGTCTATATGACTGTGTCTGTCTATCTCTCTCTGTCTATCTATATGACTGTGTCTGTCTATCTCTCTCTGTCTATATGACTGTGTCTGTCTGTCTCTCTCTGTCTATATGACTGTGTCTGTCTATCTCTCTCTGTCTATATGACTGTGTCTGTCTATCTCTCTCTGTCTATATGACTGTGTCTGTCTGCCTTGTCCTTGTATTCATCTGCCCTACATGAATGTCTAACCCGCCCCTCCTGTGTCCGTCTCTTGCCCTCCCAGTGAGTTGTTCACCACCGTGCTGGACATGCTGAGCGTGCTGATCAACGGCACCCTGGCGGCGGACATGTCCAGCATCTCTCAGGGCAGCATGGAGGAGAACAAGAGGGCCTACATGAACCTGGTCAAGAAGCTCAGGGTACGAACCACAGCCCAGTTATACAACCCACAGTCTATGGCAGATGATTTCTATCATGCACAGTAGTGAGGTAGACTAGTCTTCATTTCATCAAGATGGATTCCAAGTATGGATGTCTTTTTTTTTCTTTTTTCTTTTTTTTTTTTTTTAAATGAGCTGCATGGATTAGTGTTTGAAAGTCACCTGACCTGTACATTAGATATCTGTCTGTGAGGTATACATTAGATATATGTCTGTGAGGTATACATTAGATATCTGTCTGTGAGGTATACATTAGACATCTATGAGGTCAGTGTCTGAACTCCGTGCGCTGCGCTGCTCTGTCCGTCCGTGCAGAAAGAGCTGGGTGACCGTCAGTCGGAGAGTCTGGAGAAAGTGCGTCAGCTGCTGCCCCTGCCCAAGCAGACCCGTGATGTCATCACCTGTGAGCCCCAGGGCTCGCTCATCGACACCAAAGGCAACAAGATCGCCGGCTTCGAGAAAGAGGTATGCAACCAACCACCCCCCGCCCCCTCAGCTGGTCTCCTGAGTAACAATTAAACGAGCTCGGGGACATTTGGGGACAGATTAAATGGCTTTTAGCTATGAGGTCCCTGGAGGTGAAAGTGTTACACTCCATGGAAACTGAGGCAATTTCCTCTTGCACAATTAAACTAAAGGCTATAATTTTGGGGCAATTTAGAACTCCTGAAGCAGAGATGACCTTTGGGCTTTTACTTCTCAATGTTCGCATGATCAGATTTCATCCTGGAACTGCTGAGAAAATGTTCTTACACTTGGATAAACTCAAATGGCTATGAATATTTCTTAGTGCATTTGAATGCATAAGCTAGCCATTTGAATGGCTAACTAGCTACACCTAGTGTTACATATCAGTCACAACTGAGCTTGAGAGGTTTTGCAAGGGAGGCTAAGAACTAGTTTGGAGATCGGATGCCTAACAACTCTGTTAGGCAGAAGAGAGACAAAGTTCTGTAAGAATGCTATCGATTGTTTCAGACTATGTGAAGCGTATGGAGAAGGCTTAAGGGGATAACCCCATGTTCACATACACAATGAGGCAGCACACGTCTTTCTAAATGAGATGCCTGATCCCTCTCTCTCTCCTTCTTCTTGTCTCTACCCAACAGGGTCTCCAGGTGTCCACCAAGCAGAAGATCTCCCCGTGGGACGTGTTCGAGGGCCTCAAGCACTCGGCGCCGCTTTCCTGGGGCTGGTTCGGCACGGTGCGCGTCGACCGCAAGGTCACCAAGTTCGAGGAGCAGCAGCGGCTGCTGCTCTACCACACGCACGTGAAGCCCAAGCCGCGCAGCTACTACCTGGAGCCCCTCAACCTGCCGCCCGAGGAGGAGGAGCCGCCCACGCCCGTGCCCCAGGAGCCCGAGAAGAAGATGGCCGAAGCGGTCAAGGCCGAGAAGAACGTCTCCACCGTGCCGGCCGAGCCCAACAAGAAGAAGTCCAAGAAGAAGAAGCAGCCGCCCGCCGCTAAAGTGGAGGTGGGTCGACACAGGCAGGTCCTGCGTGTCTTTACGAGGTCATGTACTGAACCCTAATGAGATGCTCCTACTGGTCTGTGACCCAAGTGCAAGTTCGCTGTGCATCTTGTGGTTGATCTAATTTTGTCAGTTGGGGTGGGAGGGTACTTTGCACTGTGCAGCAGCTAACCACACTGAAGTGTCTCAACAGTCACACCCGCTATGCTCATTCTCAGTGTTCATAAGGTTATTTTTAGAGGCTACTAGAATAGATTTCCATGCTTCAATGTTTCAAAAAGCACATCTCTGTTCACCATCTGTCTGAAACACCCTGATGAGCCCAGTGTGCTCTGATTGGTCAGCAAGGCTGGGAAGAATGATTGAGTTACGAGATTGTCATCTTATTTATCTGTTTAATACAAAGGGAAAGGGGCTGGAATTCCAACAAGGCATTTCAGGCAGCTAAGAAAAGTGGTTTCTGTGGGGAGAGTTACTCCCTCTGGCGTATACTTTGGGTTTTGTAACTTTTTGCTTATTGTCTCAGGACTATGGTGCCCGCAACCCAGCGGTGGTACCCTATCCAGGAGGAATGTCTCAGGACGTGATGATGAGCCAGCAGCCTCTCTACAATCGCATGGGTTACAACCAAGCCCCGATGAACATGTATGCTCAGAACCAACCCCTGCCACCAGGTCAGTCTGCCCTCCCTCCCTCCCTCCCTCCCATCCTCATGAAGGCTATTCCAGCTAGAACGGATCATAAAGATGTCATCTTTGAAATCAGAATCGGAATCAGAATCATCTTTATTGAAAGTACATTTCCACACACAACTGAACTGAGGGTGCAGCAGAGACCGCAGAGAGTGAGGTTGTTGATGCCACCTTTTGACACAAGTGTGATATTACTGTTAAGGCTTGACATGTTATTTGTGTGCACAAAAAACAATATGTCAAGCATAACCGTGACGTTAACATCGCGTCATTACCTCTAATACCTTAGAGGTGCGTTTGACTCGCCACTGTTCTATACGATAGGTGTTGCTGCCGAGAAACCTACCATCTTAGAGGTGCCTCTAGATAAACCCTGCTCACAGCCTCGTGCCTTAGAGGTGCCTCTAGATAAACCCTGCTCACAGCCTCGTGCCTTAGAGGTGCCTCTAGATAAACCTTGCTCACAGCCTCCTGCCTTAGAGGTGCCTCTAGAGAGGCCTTGCTCACAGCCTCCTGCCTTAGAGGTGCCTATAGAGAGGCCTTGCTTACAGCCTCCTGCCTTAGAGGTGCCTCTAGAGAGGCCTTGCTCACAGCCTCCTGCCTTAGAGGTGCCTCTAGAGAGGCCTTGCTCACAGCCTCCTGCCTTAGAGGTGCCTCTAGAGAGGCCTTGCTCACAGCCTCCTGTCTTAGAGGTGCCTATAGAGAGGCCTTGCTCACAGCCTCGTGCCTTAGAGGTGCCTCTAGATAAACCCTGCTCACAGCCTCGTGCTTTAGAGGTGCCTCTAGATAAACCTTGCTCACGACCTCTTGCCTTAGAGGTGCCTCTAGATAAACCCTGCTCACAGCCTCCTGCCTTAGAGATGCCTATAGATAACCCTCGCTCACAGCCTCGTGCCTTAGAGGTGCCTCTAGATAAACCCTGCTCACAGCCTCGTGCCTTAGAGATGCCTATAGATAACCCTGCTCACAGCCTCGTGCCTTAGAGATGCCTATAGATAACCCTGCTCACAGCCTCCTGCCTTAGAGATGCCTATAGATAACCCTCGCTCACAGCCTCGTGCCTCCAGTTAGTCTATTTCGCATGCTTGCTAGCTGCACCGTGTGACCAAGTCACAAAAGCGCGCCGCATGCCAGCAGTGGCGACTATTGGCGTGCGCCGGCGTTGCAAGAACGGCAACGGCGACAGTAAAATTCCCCTTTTTGTCTGAACACTCTTGTCACCTGTGTGGTATAGCTGAACACTCTTGTCGCCTGTGTGGTATAGCTGAACACTCTTGTCGCCTGTGTGGTATAGCTGAACACTCTTGTCGCCTGTGTGGTATAGCTGAACACTCTTGTCACTGTGTGGTATAGCTGAACACTCTTGTCACCTGTGTGGTATAGCTGAACACTCTTGTAACCTGTGTGGTATAGCTGAACACTCTTGTCACCTGTGTGGTATAGCTGAACACTCTTGTCACCTGTGTGGTATAGCTGAACACTCTTGTCACCTGTGTGGTATAGCTGAACACTCTTGTCACCTGTGTGGTATAGCTGAACACTCTTGTCACCTGTGTGGTATAGCTGAACACTCTTGTCGCCTGTGTGGTATAGCTGAACACTCTTGTCGCCTGTGTGGTATAGCTGAACACTCTTGTCGCCTGTGTGGGTATAGCTGAACACTCTTGTCGCCTGTGTGGTATAGCTGAACACTCTTGTCACCTGTGTGGTATAGCTGAACACTCTTGTCACCTGTGTGGTATAGCTGAACACTCTTGTCACCTGTGTGGTATAGCTGAACACTGTATAGCTGAACCTTGTCGCCTGTGTGGTATAGCTGAACACTCTTGTCACCTGTGTGGTATAGCTGAACACTCTTGTCACCTGTGTGGTATAGCTGAACACTCTTGTCACCTGTGTGGTATAGCTGAACACTCTTGTCACCTGTGTGGTATAGCTGAACACTCTTGTCACCTGTGTGGTATAGCTGAACACTCTTGTCACCTGTGTGGTATAGCTGAACACTTGTCGCCTGTGTGGTATAGCTGAACACTCTTGTCGCCTGTGTGGTATAGCTGAACACTCTTGTCGCCTGTGTGGTATAGCTGAACACTCTTGTCGCCTGTGTGGTATAGCTGAACACTCTTGTCGCCTGTGTGGTATAGCTGAACACTCTTGTCGCCTGTGTGGTTATAGCTGAACACTCTTGTCGCCTGTGTGGTATAGCTGAACACTCTTGTCGCTGTGTGGTATAGCTGAACACTCTTGTCGCCTGTGTGGTATAGCCTGAACACTCTTGTCGCCTGTGTGGTATAGCTGAACACTCTTGTCGCCTGTGTGGTATAGCTGAACACTCTTGTCACCTGTGTGGTATAGCTGAACACTCTTGTCACCTGTGTGGTATAGCTGAACACTCTTGTCACCTGTGTGGTATAGCTGAACACTCTTGTCACCTGTGTGGTATAGCTGAACACTCTTGTCACCTGTGTGGTATAGCTGAACACTCTTGTCACCTGTGTGGTATAGCTGAACACTCTTGTCACCTGTGTGTATAGCTGAACACTCTTGTCACCTGTGTGGTAATAGCTGAACACTCTTGTCACCTGTGTGGTATATGCTGAACACTCTGTTCACCTGTGTGGTATAGGCTGAACACTTGTCGCCTGTGTGGTATAGCTGAACACTCTTGTCACCTGTGTGGTATAGCTGAACACTCTTGTCAACCTGGTGTGGTATAGCTGAACACTCTTGTCACCTGTGTGGTATAGCTGAACACTCTTGTCACCTGTGTGGTATAGCTGAACACTCTTGTCACCTGTGTGGTATAGCTGAACACTCTTGTCACCTGTGTGGTATAGCTGAACACTCTTGTCACCTGTGTGGTATAGCTGAACACTCTTGTCACCTGTGTGGTATAGCTGAACACTCTTGTCACCTGTGTGGTATAGCTGAACACTCTTGTCACCTGTGTGGGTATAGCTGAACACTCTTGTCACCTGTGTGGTATAGCTGAACCTCTGTCACCTGTGTGGTATAGCTGAACACTCTTGTCACCTGTGTGGTATAGCTGAACACTCTTGTCACCTGTGTGGTATGCTGAACACTCTTGTCACCTGTGTGGTATAGCTGAACACTCTTGTCACCTGTTGTGGTATAGCTGACACTCTTGTCACCTGTGTGGTATAGCTGAACACTCTTGTCACCTGTGTGGTATAGCTGAACACTCTTGTCACCTGTGTGGTATAGCTGAACACTCTTGTCGCCTGTGTGGTATAGCTGAACACTCTTGTCGCCTGTGTGGTATAGCTGAACACTCTTGTCGCCTGTGTGGTATAGCTGAACACTCTTGTCACCTGTGTGGTATAGCTGAACACTCTTGTCACCTGTGTGGTATAGCTGACTGGCCGTGTGTCTCTTTCTGCAGGAGGCCCCGGGTTGGACAGCCCTTACAGGCCGCGCAACATGCAACCGAAACAAGCTGATGCCTACTCGGCCCACCTACCCTGGCATGGTGCAGATGCCGGGCAGCATGCCGGGAATGATGCCGGGGATGCAGAAGGATCAGTTTCCGATGGGCTACAAGCCACAGGCGCCCATGGCTCACAACCAGATGCTGCGGCAGCAACTCCAGGTCAGATTGGTGAGTCTCATGCGACTCGGACGCGTGTAAGACAGCCCATTTCGAGCGCAAGGGATGATGGGATTGATGTTGGGGTAAAAATGTTGGAGTTTAGCTTGTAGTGATGCTAGCACTATTTTTTGATGGTCCACTTTAGTCAACTTCCTCTCAGTCCCAAAGGTTTGATTCAGCTATTAGATGATTGGTTGAATCATGTTTGCTGTTCTTCAGTAATATTATCTAAGCTGTTGGGAGAACCAAGTGTTTGGGAAGCACTGAATGTGATGCCAGTTTTTTTTTAAATGCCTTCTAAATATGTTGCCAACTGATAACTAGTGTGAGCCTCACAACGAGGAAACACTATTTGACACCATCAAGAGATGAATGTTTATTTGACACCATCAAGAGATGAATGTTTATTTCGTCTCTTCTTCAGAGCCAAATGCAGATGAGACAGATGACCTCCAATCCACAGTATTCATCAATGCAGCAATCACAGGCAAGAGCTGACATCAGCATGTTCTAGTATATCATTTAATTAAGAAACATTGAAATATTTTTTTCTCTCCAAAAGTTAAACGGCTATTGTGCTTCCTAAACAGGGCATCTCCCAGGGCTACCCCAACTATGGGGCTCTGATGGGGGGCATGCAGTCGCACCCCTCGCAGCCAGGGGGCATAGTCCCTCCCTCATACAACCAGAATTTTCAGGGCAACCACCCTGGCACCAACCCGGGGGGGATGGACACCCTGAGACAGATGCCCCAGAGACCCAGCGGCTACGTTCACCAGCAGGCCCCCGGAGGCTACCCACACCCCATGCAGAACCCCCAGAGGTGAGGAGGGTGGACCTCAGCACACCACCACACCACACCACTCATTTTGTGGTAACCTGAGTGATCACCACTGATTATCTATCCTAGAGCGTGTTGATCAGGTTAATCAATGTCTTATCCCTATCGCAGCTGTAAGGCTAAAAGTGATAGGCCACTGCTGTTAGCAAAGGTAGCAAAGTTCATGCAGAGATTCAAGTCAAGCATCTCATGAAAAACAACCAACCCAGGACTAATCGAGTTCAATTTTAAAAAGTAGAACATATATAAGGTTTTTTTGTGGATTGTCAGACTTAACCAGTGATTACAGTTCTGTCCAGTTAAGGCTAATGTAGTACATGCGCTTTACATGCGCTTACATGCGCTTACATGCGCTTACATGCGCTTTTCTCACGGTCCAGGTTCCAGCATCAGGCCATGCAGCAGTCGCAGCTCATGCACGGCGGCCACTTGGGCGGCGGTCAGGGCGTGCACCCCACCATGCGGCCCAACCAGATGCTGGAGCAGCAGCAGGTGCAACAGCAGGCGGCCCAGGCGCAACAGCAGGCAGCCCAGCAGCAGCAGCAGCAGCAGCAGCAACAACAACAACAGCAACAACAGCAACAACAGGCGCAGGTGCAGCAGCAACAGGCACAGCAGCAGCAGGCACAGCAGCAGCAGCAAGCACAGCAGCAGCAGTTCCTGCGACAGCAGCAGGCTCTCCGGGTAAATGCAACACGATGCAGCCATGCACCTCCCAGTCACTGCTGGACACAGTTTATGAATCCATTTGTAGTATTTGTTGGGTTCAGTTTAGGTGAGCAGGTTAAGTAAAGTCAAACTCCATGTTTATGGTTGTGCATTGGTGAGATGATCCAAAGAACCTTCATTGCATGTACTGTTGAGTTTATCTAAACTTTGCTGAGGTTATTGCTGATCGCTGTGTGTGTTTCTGTGTGTGTGTTTCTGTGTGTGTGTGTGTGTGTGTTTCTGTGTGTGTGTGTGTGTGTGTGTGTGTGTGTGTGTGTGTGTGTTTCTGTGTGTGTGTGTGTGTGTGTGTCTATGTTTCCTTCACAGGTCCAGCAGGCTCAGCAGCAACAGCAGCAGCAGCAGCAGGTCCAGCAGCAGCAGCAGGTCCAGCAGCAGCAGGTCCAGCAGCAACAACAACAACAGCAACAACAGCAGCAACAACAGCAGCAACAACAGCAGCAGCAGCAGCAACAGCAGCAGGTCCAGCAGCAGCAGCAGGTGCAGCCACAGCAGGTACAGCCGCAGCAGGTCTCTGCAGCGCAGGCACCTGCACAGGTGCAGCAGAACCAGGCCCTGGGCATGCAGGCGCTGCCGCCGCAACAACCCATGGTAAGCCATTCCAGCTCCACACCAATGGAGAGACCACTTTGGGTTCCATGAAATTGAATGTAGACAGTCTAAAACGGGCCAGTCACGCTTCACGCTGTCAGACCTGCCAACCTGCACGCATTTTGTGTACCAACCACGCAATTCTTAGTCAAAATACGCAGGTACAAAATGCCAGCTGAAACTACGCAAAAAAATCAATCGATACAAACCTATACCGTACATTTATTTAAACTACATCCCTCAGATTGGAGAAGATGGTACGACCTTGTGCCTGTGGTTCTGTGACCCTCCCCGACCCGAAATAGTACTCTCACTCAACATCCACTGATACTAGTACACTGCTACTTTATTATCCACCGAGGCGTAATGCATTGCTGAGGTACAATGGGGAGTGGGGGAGTAATAATCAAGCACATAAATGTGACCGTAATGTTAGCATATAAAACTTTAAAACATGTGTTCGGTAACTTAACGAGATGATGCATTTCAAGGGGTATATCCTTCAGATAGATTTGTATAAAAAGTTAGCCGTAGTAGCTAGCATACGATGTGATTCACCTGGTAACGAGATGGCTACGGTGTGAATAACTGATGGAGTAGGCTAATTTAGCTGCAGTAACGTTAACTCAAACGCCACGGAGACTGTTCTAACTTTGAATCGCTCTGTTGGGGAAAAGTGACCATTGCAAAGGTGTTTGACTACAGACTGCTAACGTAGCAAATAATTCCTACTATTTCAGCCAGTCAACCGACCAGCCTTGCAGGTATAAAATAATCATGACGTCAGATGACGATTTTCAGTCTCGTTACCAAAAACAAGACCCAATACAGAGCAACCCTGAGCACTGACATGATAAGCGCTTTGGTGACAAGAAAGGTGAGCATGAATGCAAAGGGGACTGTCTGTCACATGGAAGGCTTCAGTGATGCTCTGCTCAAAAAGGCCAAGTCGCCAAGCTATGAGGCAAAGCAGTCAAGAGCAAGTGCCACTGGAAGTAGATAGATGGATACTTTAATAGGAGCTTATATATATATATAATATATTATTTAGAAATGCAAAATGATCCAAAATGTAAATACCTCTTTTCATTTATGCAATTCTTAAAATATGATTGTAATGTTTTCTTCGCCGCTGATTTATTATGTTGAATAACTGGATGATATGGCGGTGAGTGGGGAATTGACCGTATGCAAAGCCCCTGCCAAACTGAAACTCCCCTGGTACTCAAACACTTTCTTCAAGGTTGGCAGGTCTGCACTTTGTTCTCAAGAGCATATGGGGCAGTTAAACACTGATGCTGAGGTTTCATACTGGTGGATTTTGAATCATCTTAATTGACTGACTGTGTCTGTGGGTGTGTCTGTGTCTGTGTGTGTGTCTGTGGGTGTGTGTCTGGATGTGTGTCTGGATGTGTGTCTGGATGTGTGTCTGTGGGTGTGTGTCTGGGTGTATGTGTGTGTATGTTGCAGTTTCCACGGCAGGGTATGCAGCAGACCCAGCAACAGCAACAGACAGCAGCCCTGGTCAGACAGCTCCAGCAGCAGCTGTCAAGTAAGACAACACACTCAGCCTCTCCGCCTCTCCAAACACTGAGCACACTGGCTGGTTTGGATGCCTTCTACAGTAATGATGCTATACTTACGCTTGTAGCCAGTAATTAGTGTTCAGACATCTCCCTTTACTGTTTTAATATGGATGTGTTTTCTTTCTTCACCCAACCAGATACACAACCTGGACAGAACACAGCTCCCTATTACTGAGAGAGAAAAAAAAA